>NC_134648.1:59024345-59327049 GCF_030463565.1 Pelecanus crispus | reverse complement strand
ATAAATCACTTTCAGTGGGATCTGGGTTTGTATCAAACCTACTGCTTCCATTACTTCCCATGGGTTATCATCACATAGTTTAGCTTGTTTTTCCTACTCATGTTATGTGTTTTGAAACTGTGGTTTACTGACATCAATCTAGACCACTGACTAGTCTAACATAATCACTACAAACATAACTGTTACCTACCAGTGATAATCAGAGGGGTTTCTTTTGCATGCTTGGGTCAAAAAATGAATGTTGGGATGTTTGGCACATATGGTATAAAAAAAGTCATAGAAAAGAGAGTTGAACCTGTTTTCATGAGCTTGGATCTCCTAATGGTGTGAGTGCTCTGTCACCTGTCTCATATGCTGTTGGTTGTTGTACAACATAGACATTAAGCCTAGGGAGGATTTATGAAGCAGAAATCAGCTCCTCTCTACTGTCAGTATACTCATTATTTGCTGGGTCACTTCTATCAGTGTTCACCAAAGCTTTAGGTTGTCCTCAGTGAGACAAATTTTCTACTTGTCATACAGGGCCACAATTAGTCCCTTTTGTACAAGCTGGATGGCACAAAGATGCTTCATAAAAATAAGCCTTTAAATTTTTAGGATATTGCTCTCTCTCAGTACCAAGGAAAAATTTATCTTCCTCATGGCTAGTAGGTCATAAAAAAATGATGCTAGTGACATCTATATGCTTTCCTGCTGATTGTACAAATCCACAATGGTCCACAGAGTAATAAATTTAACATTCAAATTTTTTAGAACTGATGTGGAGGGATCATACAGGACAAGAAGGAAATTGAAGTGGTGAACTTTAGCCCAGATTCTGTAACAAGTGGCAGCACTAACTAAACTGCAACATCAGGCCACCTTCCATTATATGTGTCTCCTGAACTCAGTGTCAAAATTACTATTGACTTTAAAAGGGATGGAATTGGGTCCAGCAGTGCTTGCAGTGCATGCTCACTGCTTGCAAATAGGCTCAAAATGTCAAGACTGGGACTTCAAGGACAATACTGGAAGGGATGCTTGGTGAACTTTTCCTGCACTCCAAAAACAACCCAAGGTCACTTTAAGAAGGTGTGCCCAGTACAACCAAGCCTTTGAGCCACGAATCTAGATTTAAAGTAGTAGACAAAACAAGGTGTAAATTTTGTTCTGATGCAAAGCTGTGATCTATCTTGTGAGAAGTTTTCCATCATCTTCTTTACATATGATGAGGCCTTTCAAAACCTGTGTGTGCGTGCACATGTATGTTTTTGAGGGCACAAAGGATTTGAAAGGCTACATCATAGACAACATCCTCCCCTCTCCTCCCTAGACTGGATTACTCAATTGTAGCTGAATTCCAGAGCTTTGAACATAGCTATCAAATAGTGCTAGCAACCAAATTTAAAAATAAATTATCAGAATTCACTTTTTTAGAAAATAAATTAGCAATTGAATTTTAATAGTGCTTAATGTAGACATTAGTTCATTTTTAAATGACCATTTTAAATTGATAATCTGTCATTTACAGTAGCTGAACTTTTATCACAGTACAACATCAGACACAAAGGTGTTTCTGTTAGCATTTGAGACACCATGTAGGGTGCTGCCCCTCTAGACTGTGTATGTTGGGAGTATTGATGGGAAACCTGGTTTATGTCACATGAGGAGAGTCTTTTTCTCTTCATCCAAGGGTGTCTGAAGTTCAAAGAGAAGTGAACATTTACTGACCTATATGGTCAGCTTGAAAAACTTTTATAGGGAGTGTCTATTCGTCTTTCTGTCAAAGCGGGTCTAATATTCTTGAAACAGGTATCAATATTCCCATCACAACAGGCCAAGAAGTTTTATGACTATTTCTACTGGAAACTATGGAATAGTCATATTAGGAAATATTTGTTGAAGAGGGTAGTTTTTGTGAACTTCTTAATTAAAAATAAATTCCTTTTTTTTTTTTCAACTGACAGCATTTATTTACATTTGAAATCGTCTTTCAGCTTCCAAGAGACAGTTTGGAACAAAGCAATGCAAAATAATTTCAGTAAATCCCAGATTTCTCACTCATGCTTCCCTTTCCTCTAATTTTAAATCAGTTCACAAACATTTTCAAAATTTTGACTTGTTCTGATACAGGAGGGGAAAAAAATCAGGTGAGAAATTCTCATGGGATAAGAAAGATGCTTTACTGTCTTGATCTACACCTAATTTGTCTCTTCAGCTTTCAAGGACTTGTCTTATGCTGGAGAATAGGGTGTTAGCAGTCAGCTGAATACCAGTCCCACTTCCCAGGAGTTTAGGTGCTCTTGTTCTGTTATATAGTAAACTTTTTTAGTCTCAGTGATGGATTTCTACAAATTCATCTCCTTCCTTGCAAGACAGTATTTTCTTACAGCTTCTTAGAACTGTATTCTGCTAGCAAGATGGTTGGATGGCTTATGTTGCAGCTATCAAGCCTGCGTATGTGTACTAGAAAAGTGCATTATCTTTGCTTCAGGGATCATCACTGCCTGCCTTTATTTATACTCCACTACTGCACCCTCCAGCCCTGTCATTCCAATAGTATTCTTGAAGAGAGCTTGATCCAAAACACATTACAGAATTGCAAACTCTCTTAAGAGTTTTGTGGCAATGTGGCAAAAATGCTTATAACTTTGGAAATGCTGTGGAAATGTTTGCTAGAAGCCAATGAATTTCCTTGCAAAAATATCACAAACAAGTGGAAGTGAATAGAAAATCTGCGAAATAATTCAGATTGTTACAAAGACCAAAAAAAAAAAAAAAAAAAAAAAAAAGGGAAAATTAAACATCCCAACCCCCCTTACCTGTTGGGTTTTGCCCAGCTTTAATCAATTCTTTATGATGTCCATATTAGTCCAGACTTCAAGGACAGTGTATCGAGACTATCTGGAGAGGAGCTTTGAAAGGAAATGTCATTATATGCAGTGCCTGTACGGATCAAATATGCATGCATTAGTTTTACAGACTGGTGTCAGTGTTGCATTTATTTATTTGGGACAGTGGTGACGATGTGTAAGCCATTTTGCTCTAAGAGAACAATGCACTGGGATATTTTTTTAAGCATTAAATTCTGGTTTACTCAGGGCCTTCTCCACCCACTTTAGATGAGGAAGGAAAAAATCTTGGCAAGCGGATGCTCTGAGGGGGCACATGGAGGCGTGTGTAATCATCTTGCCAGTTTAATTAACAGTGCTTTTGACTGATATGTGTTAATGAGGATAATGTACAGTATGGAGGGAAAGAACCCTGTGTGCTATATTAAAGGGACAGGTGCTGGGCATACTGGAAAGTTCATGCTACTAAAAGGAAATAAAGTGTATGAAATTACTTAAAAAGTGAGGGAGAGGAAACATTTCTGAGAGCGCTTGTAAGGCAGTAAATCTGTGTACCCAGTTCACGTGCCTTCAAAGTGGCTCATGGCGGAAAATGAAGGAGTGGAGAAAATCTGCCCGCTGGCAGTACAGTTCTGCATGGGCAGGCAGGGGAGAGTGGCTTCTGCCTCCCTGTGCCCAGCAGACCTCACCAAATTGACTCACCTGTGTAAATGCCCTCCTGTGCATAAATGTTTGCAAGAGTGGGCCTAAAGTGTAACGCATTTGACATTCTGTGCTACTTCCTCTGAAATGACACCATTTATAGTTAAGAGCAATCAATGAAAGATTTCTTTCTGCATAAGGGCCTGATCATCTGATGTTGCAAGAGCCTCCTGCAAGGTGCTGAGTGCCCTCATCTCTAAGTGAAATCAATAGGATTGGGCACTAGCATTTTTAATTCTTCTTATTTATGGGATATTTTTATTCTCTTTCCTATGCTTTGAAAGTAGAACTAACTTTGCAGGATTCATTGTCAGCCTGAAAATAAAGATGAGTTCAGTGTGGCAAGCTTACTTTTCTTGAAGATATCCTTAGAGATTGGCAGTGTTCTATCAGGGGCTTTAAGCATTTATAAAATTTATGTCTTCCTACAGTCTTTACTCCAAAAAAGTTGGATACAAGCATTTCCAACACAAAATCTTCCCTTACAGGAAACAATGCTATTGGTGGTCCAAGAAAGCTAAGTTCTTAGTGGGTGTCTCAAGCTGCCTTGTGGCATCACTTTTTTCAATGACCTTATTTATTTTGGAAAAGGACTAGTGAAGTGCAGATATTCTAGTTTTAATTCTCTGCCTTCAATGTTATAGAATCATAGAATCATAGAATCGTTTAGGTTGGAAAAGACCTTTAAGACCATCCAGTCCAACCATTAACCTAACATTAACAAGTCCACCACTAAACTAGTTAAGGGTAGAGTAGCAATTTCATATTTCCTGGCTTGGTGGATGGATTATTTATAATGAAAATAAAAACTAGGAATCATTAAGATTGGAAAGGACTTCTAAGATCATCATTCTAATCATCAACCCAACACCACCATGCCCACTAAACCATGTCCCAACGTGCCACGTCTACCCGTTTTTTGAACACTTCCAGGGATGGTGACTCCACCACCTCTCTGGGCAGCCTGTTCCAATTCTTGACCACCCTTTCCGTGAAGAAATTTTTCCTAATTTCCAACCTAAACCTCCCCTGATGCAGCTTGAGCCCATTTCCTCTCGTCCTATCACTAGCTACTTGGGAGAAGAGACCAACACCCACCTCGCTACAACCTCCTTTCAGGTAGTTGTAGAGAGCGATGAACACTCTTTTCACACTCTTTAAGGCTTTCTATTTATTTTGTTTTTCAAAAGTCTTCATCTTTCTACAAGATCTATATCGTTCAAATAAAAATTTATGAATGTGAGTTATAATTCAAGGAGATGTTTACAACACTTTATTGCTTTGAATACCTTGAAAATTCATTACTTGTGTTCATTGTCTTAAACAAAAATCTGAGATTTCTACATAGGTAGTGTATTCAATATTATCTATACCTGTAAGTATGTATGTATGTTTCTGTAACCAAAAGAGAGATGATCATATGCAGGTAGCTTGTTCTGCCTTTTTGAAAAGAAGCAGCAGACACCTTTTGGAAAATATTTTTCTCTTCTACCAGTGGCTGTGCTTGTTTTCTGTGAATCTTCTGCCAAGGCTATAAATGGCAGAAGAGCTCTACAGGCCTGGAATAGGACCAATGGATGGTATATTGCCTATAATAAGGAGAAGAAGATGTTTCTATTACTTTCCCTAAAAAAAAAGAACCCAAAAAACCCTGCAAAAAACCAAACCCCATTTTTGCTGGGAAAACCCTGTTGCATGACCAGTTCAATGATAGGAGGAAAACAGTTTGCCCTCATAGAACAATGGCTTTTGTGTAAATAGCTTTAAACTGGTGCAATCCAGAAACCTTGAAGATTTTGGAAGCTAATTTCCTGAGTTTTCTGACTGTGAGAAACAAAGTGTTCCCCCAGAGAAGGGTGATCTGACCAGCAGCTTTTCAAAATTACTGTTAAGCAGAGCTAGAAAGATGACAAAGTTACCTCTTGTTTTAGGTGTGATTAATCCTAGGGTTAGATTCTTGGTTGTTTTCTTGTTTAGGAGGGTCCAGGGTTTTTCTTGTCAGGAGGGTCCAGACTTATAAATCTGTTTCTCAAGAGAAAGGTAAAACTGTGTTTGCTTTAGATTTCAATGGGTCCTACCAAAAAGGACTAAGTGTGCCCAAAAATCAGGACGTGGGAGTATTTTCTAAATTTTAAAAATGTCAGTATAGTAGATTTTCAACAGTGTAATCCCCACCCCCCCCTTCTTTTTTACTTTGTTTCTTCAACCTGAGAGGGGTTAAAATCCAAGACAATTTTGGCATAAGATCAAATGGGTATAAACTGGTTGTAAACACATCTAAGACAGAAATGAGAAGATTTATAACTAACAGAGGATTGAAGATCTGGAACAGTTTTCAAATAGGTGCAATGAAGGAAAAAAAAAATCTAATGGTTTTAAACAAAGAGTTTGCTAAATTTATTAACAGGATTATATGATCTGGTTGCCTCTGTTAGCCGTAGACTGGACCTGATTACATAGAAGTTTCCTTCTATTTCTGTTTTCCCAAAATAATGATGCAAGTGCCAGTATTTGTGCTGCAGAAATGCAACACATAGAAAAAAACCCTGAGTAAACAGAAAACAAACCAGTCTGGAATCAGGTCTTACCTGTAGTAAACTGACATCAATAACCTTCAGACAAAAGACAGAAACTGGTACTATACCCCAATGCAGGCCCCCCCCCCCCCAGTTTTGTCCTTCTTTACTTCTTTTCCCAAATATGGCAGATTTCAGACATTAATTTTATTCCATCTCTATTCAAAGCAGATATGAACAAAAACATTGGCTGAATGTACTGTTATTCATTTTAGGGTCAGTATCTAAGCCTCCCTGGACAGCTTTACACATAATAAAAGAGCTAACATCCAGCAGAGTTGAAAGCCTTCAACAGATCAAGAATCAGGCTCACAGTTTTAGGATCTGTGCCTCAGTTCAGCAAAGCATCTGTTTAACCCTACGTACACACTTCATTCCAGTTGAAGCATATGCCTAAATATTTAGATGACTGCAGACAGACTTCAGCGCATGCTTAAAGTTAAGATTACATCTAAATGCTTTATTAAATTGAAACCCTGCTTAACCTACAGGAAGCACAAGCTATTAATGGATGATGCTATTTGAATAATCATCAGTACAATACTCTCCATTATTTTGATTTATGTATTGAAGCTTCTGTTATAAACAAGCATCTCAAAAATACTGTGCAAAGTTAATGGTACAAATATTAAGCCATCCACTTATAAATAAGAGGAAAAGAAGAAGAAACTAAGAGGAAGAGGAATAAAAGACAGAGACTTTCAGATAACTTTAAAAATCACTATCATGTTCATTGTAACACAGTAGATATTAAACTGTACCAGATGCCCTGTCTTTTTCCCACTTAAATAATGAATAAAAATTAAAGTACAACATTACACACATTGTTCTTACCCATTATTATCTAATGATGTTTCATTCTTTTTCATTCAAGCATTTCTGGTATTGTGTATTTAACCATCTCACTAACAGTTGTATCCCTGCTAGTCTTGTTGCTTTTCTACAGACAGTTTGTTGTGGGATTCAACCAATATTACTTCCTCCGCTAGTAGGGCTTTTTTTTTCCTTTTGTTTAGTATTCCTTTATAAATGTTATGATATTAATTTAAATGCACCTAGCATGTTCTCTCCAGATTCTAGATAACAGTTTTGACTGATTTTACTTACTGGGAAGAACATTTTTAATTTTTTTTTTTTTTTAAATCTTCCTACATTATTGTAGTCTGAGCCTTTTTCCTTTCTTCTGTACTATCATCTGATGTATATCCTGAAACCTTTGTGATCAAGTTTTGAAACAACAGGTGTCAAATTCTCAGACTGACTATAATAATCACAATGATTTGAAGAAAAACATTGAGCTCCATGGAAGTGGCAATAAAGTCAGAGAACTAAATGTGTCATTTTTCAAGGGATGATGCTATTTACAAATAAATGCTTAATAAACCCAGATCCTGCATTTTTCTTTTGCATGATGTTATGCTTCATGTACAAATAGAATAATTTTTATTTCCATTGTAACTTTTCCACTTTAACAGCATACAGTCCTTCAGCAAATAACAAAGGTACACATTGCCTTAGAGTTATAAAAATAAGCCCTCTTAAACACCCATTGCAATAACTTTTACATTTACTTCTAACATTTTTAATACACAGAAATAATTATCAATCAAAAATACTGTCTGTTGAGGGTTATGGCTTAATTATTTGCATATATTTTAATTTTGAAAATGGATTTTCCTGTTGAAAATAACATTAAGAGCTCTGCTAGAGAACAGTTTTATAATTAGGTGAATACTGTACCATAAGATACTCATCACCATAGCAATGGTTTTTCATGGGGCATAAGTAAGTTGATAACAGAGACAATACATTTACTACAGAGACTATTGTGGTTGAATAATGTAAAGTTATAACGTCTAGTAAAGCACCTACTAACATAAGAAATCATGGCACAGTCACACTACATATTGACATTAAGAGTCATTTTAATGAAATACATTAATATTTTATATAGCATCCTTCATACAAAGCATAATAACATTGCAATGTCTTACAACGTAGTGTCTCATATTCTGCATCTCATCTTGAAGGGTCATGTGCTTGTGTGTGTACGTGTGTATAGGAATCACTTCAACCACTCCTGAAATGCCTTTATTTATTTATATGTATTGTTCCAATATTAACCATTGCAGTATCTGAATTGCCATGGACCTCTCTCTGGAGAGCAGAACAACAGTTGTTTAAAAGCAGATTGCGCCCCTAAACAACTTTGAATTCTGGCAGCAAAAAAGGGTTAGTCCATCCAACAGAACTCCAGAACAGAAATTGAGGTAGGCAGGATGCAATTATCCCAATTTGAAACCAGGCATAACACCGGGGATGCTATTGTGAAAATTACTACGAGGTCTTTAATGGAGGCAAATATCCAGAAACTTAGTTTTATTTCTCCTTTTCGCGTTTCCTATAGCACAGTCAATTCCAAATGCCTGGCAGAAACACACCACTTTGTCACTGACTTGAAGTAATGGTATCATTCACTAAGGCACAAACTGGCTGCTTTTCCCCAAGTGGCTCTCCCATTTGAGGACTGATATACCCCTGCTTTGGTAAACTCGTGAGGCATGATAACTGACTCCCCGCAAGGGGAAGACAAACAGAAAAATAAGGTTTGCTTTGTATAGGTACACTGAGACTTACCTGAGCTAGAGAGCAAGGAGAGTAACGCATGTGGAAATTTGTGAAAGGTACAAATAAGGACAGTAGATACTCTCCCGCTGAGCTGAAGAGTCAATCACAAGCTAAAATAGACAGGCCAGCATCATAAAATACTGGCAAGCAGAAATAACAGCAGCCCCAGTGCAAGACTCCTTCACAAGCTTTACTGCTGTGAGTGTTGCCACTGAAGGCAATGGAACTTAACTGTTCATGGGCATGTGCTTAAAAAATGGCTCCGGGCATGGCCAGTAAGAGAAGCAGGATACTTGTGGAGCTGAGATGTTTCATCTCAATGGGATCTCAGTACTTAAATAAGTACTGCATGTAATCATAACAAGGCCTACAGTAGCTATTTTCCATACAACAATTTGACCTCCTGCCTTTTTTTTTTTTCTTTTCCATTTGGTGGTGACTGGACTGTATTTGTCCAAGTCACTGAGTCTTCTCCTCTTTTCATGAAATACAATTGATGGCATGTTTTGGAGAAGGCAAAGACTGAGGCTTGCTCTATTGGCAAAACAGAAAGAAAGGGCTATAGGGTTATACAATCCACCAAAAATATCCATAAAAGCTTGCTTGTTTTCTTTCATTTGTAACAATGTCCATATCATGCTTTTTCATTTGATTAAAACATTTTTTTCTAAAACATTGCTAGATTATACTGAGGACTCGAGTCAAAATTTGAAAATAAACAGAGCTTTGAGATTTGTTAGAAGAACTCTGAGAGCAGGAGCTATCATGCTGTTCAAGGTATATCTTTAGTGACCTGACCATGTAATAACATGATATCTCTTCTGAGACTGAAGTCACTGAGAACTGAGGGTACTTGGTAACAGGTCAGAATGAGCTTTCTATCCTTCAAGTCTTCTGAGAGCATCTGTTGAATCTGCCATATTTTAAAATTACCCTATACCTACTTGTTTGGTACCAGTACAGTTTGTACTGTAGGTGCACAAAACCTTAAAATTATGGAGCATGCTTTTCTTTGAAATTATCCCCAAGGAGTTTGTAAGCTACCGTGTTTTAGTTTTGCTTAAGTGAGTTTAAATTTTTTGTAGTATGAGAGAATTTGAGGCTTGTGAAGTATCTGTGTTAGCAACACACTTGTGAAATAGCATCAGGAAAGGAGGGGGCTTGTTATGAAAGGAGAGAACTGGTTGTGTATTATATTTCTCTTGTGGTGCTTCTAAACCCCTGATATTTAAAATGAGGCAAAAAATGGAACCCATTTCTACCATTTTTTTATATTGGCAGAACAGTACTGGATGCATAAGGGATGCTTAAGGGATTGTTGGAACAGAATCGACATGACGAAATTATAATCTAGGGCTACCACGGCTAATGGATTTTTTTGAAAGAAACGTGTTGATGTAAATTATGTCAGGTAATTTTATAAGCATTCTATTTAGAAGGCAGGAAACTGCCTAACATTTTTTACAGCATACCACATAACCAGGTTGACATTCTAAAAAAGGCATGGTTTGTTTCAGTCCTGTGCCTTTTTATCATCACATCTTATTACATTATGGTTTGAGATAGAAATCACACCTTGGGCAGTTGAATACACTCAGTTTCACCTCCTCCCTCACAGGTGTCCCTCGAGGTACATTGTTATGTTACAGTATCACACTCCTTGTCATATCTTATTGCTTACTTGCAGACTGTGGTAATGTTTTGAATCCTGACAGAGTGGGCACAGCCTCTGAGCATCAGCACCAGTTTGCACTAATGTAATGTGCCACTGCACCAGTCCTAAAGACAACAAAAGCAAAAAAATCTGCAAAAATGTACTGAAGACATCTCTGGGAAGTGCATGTTGCCCACTCTACATTATCTATCAATTTATCTATTTTAGGTATGTCTACAAGAGTAGCCTCCCTGTCACCCTGGTCACCAAGAAAAGAATATGAGGCCCATGAAAAACTTTTGGGTTCACTGTCTTTTAGGGTTCAGTGCGCTCACTGACAGACACCAGGTCTTGGCCGCTCTGCTGTGTGGTTACTAGGGAGAGGAACAGTGACAGTGCAGGCTGGAGAAGGGGCGAGCCATGTCTGTGGATGTTTCCTGAGCAGCATCAGGCAAACTGGAGCTGGAAACTGAGGTTTCTCTGCAGTGAGTGAGGGGGAAGAGGCACTTTCCATTTCTCTTCTCACTGTGAAGGTCACATAAAGGACTGAAGCAGTAATGTGGTGGAGGTGGTGGTGGGGAGTGTTGCCTGTTGTTGGTCAGTAGGTTTGAAAAGGTGAGATTCCAGAAGGAAATTAGAGATTTGGGATGTGAAGAACAGTACAAAAAAAAGAAAAGAAATAACAATCTCTCCTGTAGTCCAAGTCCTTTATGCCAAGTAAAAGGACATAATGATGCAAAAAGGCCAGAACACTGTAAAGGGGAAGTAAAACTTGGGATTTCCTACTGGAGAAGTGTCAGAAATCAATCTTAAGGACTCCTTGTTGGATTTCGGTATAGCAGATGCTGCAACAGCGGAAAGGAGAAGTAGGGCTGCAACATGTAATGTGGGAAGACTGGCAGCAGCATCCTGGGTGAGGATACCTGGGATGTGCCCTTCATGTTAGCTCTGTCTTGTGGACAAAGGCCCATAAGCTTCATGGCTGGTTCAACAGCCACAAAGCAATCAGTGCAGGGCAGGAAAAAATGGCCTGGGGACCTTCTAGAAGGGTCTCAATGTCTCCTGCCAGTAGGATCCATCAGATTTGGCATAGTAAATGTAGGAGCACCCAAACTCAGGCTGTTTCTAGGAGGGTTGTAGCTTAGGTAAGTGTAACACAGCCACAGTGACCTGTGTGACAGCCTGGATGTGCGGTGGCAATTTAGAAGGTGCTGAGGGTTGCCTAAGTGATTTTAAGGGTCTCTTCAGTCTCTGAAGCAGTCTAGGAGCAGAAAGATTGCAGAAGTGCTTAAAATGGCACAGAGTCATACCTGAGACCTTCCGATGGACTTCAAATGTGTAAGTATTTGCAGCAGCAGCAGCTATGTGATGGAAAAGTTCACCTCAAATGAGCAATTTAGGAACATAAAAAAGCAGCTTCTCTGGGGCAGGAGAGAGGAAAGAAAAGCTTTCACAAAAAAAAAAAAAAAAAGAAAAGTTGTCTGTCAAATCACAAGTACATTAATGTGCTTTAGAGGTATTAAAAAAAATCAAGTTTTGAAAATGGGCCAAATTTGCACACACATTTTTCATTCAAAAATTTCAAGCTATTTCAGTGAATAAAAATGACTATGCCAAAGTCAACAAACCTGAGCTGTTCAAACTTTAGCTTAAGTCTCTAATGCAGCTTCTGAAAAGGATGGTTGATTGAAGTGACCACATAGCTGGGACATGTGTGATTTTTCTCTTCTTTCGAGCACTTCACAAATTGATTTCTACTTTTGATTCTACTTAATTGCAGCTGTTATAAGACCCACTGATGGATGAACTATCACAGAGAGGGATATGGTCTGGGGCATACAGTATAGTAGAGATTTAGCTATATAACCCTCAATTAATGTTGAAAGAGTTGTTCGCCTGGCTCTCCTGGGACAGCAAGTACAAACACAAGAAAAATCTCAATGTAGAAAGCAGGGCTTGCTTTTGTCTGGCTTCACGCACATATTCACATTCATTTTGAGTCTGATTCTGCTGTGCTTGTCTTTGCTACATAGTACCTCTTTTTTCGTAATCAATAGAACTTAAATATATATATTTTTTCCATTTGGTTGTGATTTGATTTGTTTAAAAATAAGTTTGGTATACTTCAACCATCCTGGCTGCATTCAAGAGAGGACGTTGTGCCAATGATGGCTGTGGTCATGAAGGCACTTGAGTAGGTGATGGAGACTCTACAACCATCCCAACATCAGGTTTTAACGGAGTACTCTGTTTGGAGTTGGGGGCATGTGTATTTTTCTCTCTGTTCAGTAAGGGACCATGTGCTTTTGTTCTTAGTGAGGAAACGAAGTTCACATCCCTACACTGGTAGCTCTCTTTCAGCTGCAGCTGCTTTGAAACCTTTCTTCATGGGCATGCAGGGGAGTTCATAGTCCAACAAATCTAGGGCAGCTGTAAGTTATTGCATAGTTTCAGAGTAAGGCTAATGTTATTTAAAGATTTCCTTGCTGTTAACCTCAGCCAGCTTTATCCATTCATCTGGCATGGAAGACACCCATGCATGCTACAGTTGTGTACTTTGTTTTGGATTTAAACACTGTTGATGTGCATGCAAATGGAAAGCAGCTAATGGATCCCAAATGATCAGAGACCATGTTCTTGCCAAGACTTTGGGATGCATAGGTAGGTAGGCGGCTCAACAGATGTGAGAGATGTGGGACTTCACACGGCATACGCAGCTTTTCTACCATTAATCAGAAGGCAGAAATAAACATGGCCCCACAGAGTTTAACCTGCCTGGCAATGCTGCTTGGGGCAGGAACAAAGGTTTAGCCATACTGTTGGGATCTGCCTTGACACTGTTATGCAATTCCAAGTGTGGGAGGTCGTATGAGTACATCTGAAAGGGCGGGAAGGCTGGCTCGGACCCTGCCCAGCAGAAAAAGCAAAGATACAGTCATTGCAAAAGTCCCTTTATTTATTTTCTTTTTTCCCTTTCTCTCACTCATACACCCGCCCTTTTTTTTTTTTTTTTTCCTTTTTGGGTCACACATGTCTGCAGGCCACAGAGAGTTGAGAAGCAGCCCGGGAGATGAAGAGCTTATGGAAATGAGCTCTCCTCCTCCTCCTCATGTGGACTGCTAATCCTGATTCAACAAGATTTTTAATTCCCCCTCCGTGGCTGTGCAAACAATTTGCTGATCCCCGAGAGTTGCTCCTATCCAAGGCTGGAGTAACTCTCAGGTGCAGCTGTGAACAGGATTTTGGTTAAAGTCAAGTTCATAAATATTTGCCTAATAAACCAGACTCTTTAAGTGCCAAATAAAACAAGCCCAAGCTGGGGGGAGGGAGGTGGGGGGGGGTGGGGTGTGAGGGGAGACAGAAGAAGGGAGAGAAAAATACCCCTAAGTTTTTAAATGCTCATTTAAATACTTTTCAGTACTGCTGATATTTTATGTAACACTGGCCTTATTTATGTATTTATGTATTTTGCTTTGATGGGGGATTATTTTTCTCACTGCAGTCTTCTTTTGATTGATGCAGTGTGCCTGCTCACTTTCAGATATGGTTGGAGAAGAAGCAGCATAAGTTGGGTGACTGTATTTAAAATGTGTAATACAGAATGGTTTTAAACTTTAATATTTCATATAGACATTTAGTTTTACAAGTAATTTATTTTGTGAGATGCAAGTTTCTGCCTGGACAGTGTTGATTTTGAGTAACTTGATGTTCATTTCCCACCTCTGCATATTAATATTATTTGGACTATGTGGTTTCCAAATACCTTATCGCTGTTGGATTCTTTAATAGCCATGAAGGAAATAAAGTGAACTCCTTTATATCAAGATACTGTTTTTTTCCTTGTGATGACTTTAACCAATATATTCTTCAACAAGAAAAACAGCAGCATCTACCATATGAGACAACTCTGTTAATCATGAAAAACATTAGATATAAGACCGAATAACTTGTAAAATCATGAATGTTTCCCAGCTAAAGTATATACAGCTTGGGTCAGATTCATAGTTGATATAAATGAACATTCCTCCATCCTTTAAATCAACTTTGCTAATTTACAGCCATTGAGAATCATGCCCCTCCCTGATGTTTTTTTTTTTTAATTTGGCAAAGAAGTCACCTCATTTTAAAAGTCAGATGCCTCTGAAAGCTAGAATCTTAGTAAAGAGAAAACCAAGCAAACAAAAAATCCCCACTGCAAGTCCTTGAAGAGAGTTGACATCTTCTCTCTTTGATTGCAATATGTTTAATTGAACTTCTAATTGATTCTTCAGAAAAGAACAGACCAAATGTATTTAGATTTGTCACTGAGTTACTTCTTTTTGAAGGTAAATCTCAGCAGGTTTTGAACCAGTACAAAAAAAGAAATGTTAAATTTCATGATGCTTATTGTACCAATATTTTTTGAAAAGAGGGATGCAAAGAGTACTTACCTGTAGGGGAAGGTAGTGAAATGTATCTGTGAATCAAATGTGTCCAGGACTTTACTTTATTCATTAATTTTATGCCACCAAACAGATATACCTAGTAGAAGATTTATTTAAGAATATTACAGGAGAGCTGGGAGAGGAAAAATATGTTTCCACCACTTATGCCTAGTACATTTAAACCTTGATTATGCATGCTTAATATTTCCAATTCTTCTGAGTTTAAATTTCAAATATGCTTAGATATAGAAATAATTGTGACATGTCAGCTGTCTCAACATAGACTGGATCAGTAATGGTACTTAGTGTGCATAACATTGCTTAACAGAAATTATCATTATTTTATTAGATCTGAAGGTATTACATGCTCATAAATATATGTTAGTCAACATTTCACTCTCACTTTTTTAACTAGAGGGAATGTTGTGTTTTTATTTTAAAAATAAAACCAGTACTGATTATTAAACATTAATTGTGGTTTGACCTTGATATCTTAGGAAAAGAAAGTGAGTCTGGGACCTGGTCTAGTAATGAAAAGTGGTTTCCATGGAAATCTAAGTAAAGAGGAGTCAGGTTACATCTGTCTAATTCCTGCCATGACTTCTAGGACTTGGTAAAATCTCTAGGTTAATGTAAGGTTAAGTTCATATCTTTCAACAGTACATGTCTGATCTGTAATATCTTAATGGTCATATGGTTCTCTGAGAGAATCTTCACCTGTATTAATATTGGTGTTTCATGGAATAAAATTGTATGAAAAAGGTAAAATATGTACCATATTTAGATACAGCTAACACAGCTCATGATCATAAATGGTAAAATACATGATAGAAAATTCTAGAACTCTTAGCATTCCTATCACTAATTCATGGGTTTTTTTCAAAGGAAAACATTTGTATTTTCTTTCTGAAGGAATGTGACTGTGAGATTCCCCTCCCTCATCACTAATGACCATCAGTTGTGGAGCTGGTGTTGTTCTAGAGCAGGCTGCAGAAGGCAAAATGCAGACCTGTTGATTTCTTCTCTGCTAACTTATGAGGCCAAACTTTCCATGCATCAATAAATAGAACAGTTCCTGCTAACTCACATGAGAAACACGAATGAGACTTGGCCTTCCATTAATGAAATATGTCACATTAAGTAGCATAAAATCATAGAATCGTTTAGGTTGGAAAAGACCTTTAAGATCATCCAGTCCAACCATTAACCTAACATTAACAAGTCCACCACTAAACCAGTTAAGGGTAGAGTAGCAATTTCATATTTCCTGGCTTGGTGGCTGGATTATTTTTAATGAAAGTAAAAACTAGGAATCATTAAGATTGGAAAGGATCTTTAAGATCATCAGTCCAACCATCAACTCAACACCACCATGTCCACTAAACCATATCCCAAAGTGCCACATCTACCTGGTTTTTGAACACTTCCAGGGATGGTGACTCCACCACCTCTCTGGGCAGCCTGTTCCAATGCTTGACTACCCTTTCTGTGAAGAATTTTTTCCTAATATCCAATCTAAATCTCCCCTGGCGCAGCTTGAGCCCATTTCCTCTCGTCCATGTCTCGTCCACAAATATGTGGCAGGGAGCTTGAAATTCATGGGACCATATGGAGCAATGAACACATTGCAGATATCTCTTCCCAGGTTCCTGCTTTGATGCTGATTCTGTATTTTTTTATAATCTGAATTGCCACATCACTTCTGGATAAGAGAAGAAAGAACCCCTCTGAGCACTTGCACCGACCTCACACTGCACTGACATTCATCCAGAAGAACCTAGCAACCTTGAGACCCTGAAAGTTCTAATACTGTTGACACCTTTGAAATTCAGTTCATTGTGCCTTGGCACAATTTGCCCTGATCAATTTATTATGCCACCTTTGATATGAGCTCTTCTGCCACTGCAATGTCTTGGAAGGCTATTTCCATCTCCTCTTCCTACCTACTACCCTCTATGAATGTTTTGTTCTAGCTCACTTTTTTATTAGTAGTTCTCTGGAGGCATTGAGTACCCTTTTGTTGCCTCTCTTGGCCTTACAAAATTAAGCATCTGCTTGGGATTTGCTAAGTTTCTTGGTGGCTCATGAGGTGTCATTATTCAGCCAACATTTCTGACTTTCCCCAAGTCACCTTCATAACCACACAGCAGAAGGTTTAACTAGAATCACAGAGTAATGTAGGTTGGAAGGGACATCTGGAGGTTATCTGGTCCAAAATACTGGTCAAGTCTCAGCTAACTTTGATGTTAGATTCTATTTCTCAGGTTTTGTCCTATACTCTACGACCATAAGCCTTTTAATAAAGTTAGGAGACATAATCAAAGTGAAGTTAAACCAGTGGGGACTCTGCAAAGGCAGATGTAAAGATGTAGACCATCGTCTTTCCACCAGCATATTAGACATTGTTGCCCCATGAACCTAACTGTTGAGTTGGGAAATTACCCCATTCACCTGCTCCTAAGAATAGCTATGAAAATGGAACTTCAATGATTGTTTTGGTCAAGAAGGTGATCTTTGAGATCACTGATGATTCATTAATCTCTGCAGAACTGGTGACGTTTTAAGCATTCTAAAAAAAAAAAGACAACAAAAAAAAGAAAAAAAGAATTGAGCCATCAGCTTAAATAAGCCCTCCATGGATTGTGTCCCTCTACACATATTTGTGTGATCCCACTGAGGCCAATGGGTTTTCCTGGGTGTCACAGATCAGTGTTTGGCTCTGTAAGCCCCCCAAATTTGAAAGTTCTCTGGCCCAGCCTGCATTCTGGTTCATAACAATAATAGAGTTTCCTGATGTTTTGGGACCTGTTAGATTTTGTTGTCATTTTCTTCCCATTTTGTTACTTTCTGAGGAAATACATTACAAATAAAGCTACAAATAATATTCAGGTTGTGGCACCTTGGAAAGAGCTTTCACAAAACATCACAGAGGAAATAGGCGCACACAAAACCTGTGAAGAAAATACAGTAGGTTGTACATACACTTCTCCCACTCATTGTTTGCAATTTGCGCCATTTGTGTCAGCGTTTGTAGGCAGCCCTAGAAAACAAGCCACTGCCTCACTGTGAAACGTAGCCTTGGGACTGAAACTATTAAAGAGCTCACAACTTCACTTCCTCTCCTTGGCCTTACTTGCTTATAAAACTCTGTGTGATGGAGAGTGCAATTCTACCACTGTCCACTTAACCTACGCTTTCACAGGAGCTTTATGCAAACTTCCCTGACCATCCATATAGAAAATCTTCCAGCCTACTCCGGGAAATGCCTTTATCATTGTGCAACACTGGCTTGTGGGGGGAATGTAGCCCAAATTCCTTCACTCCAGGCAAAACTGGGATGTGAACTTGGGTGTCCCACCTGCCAAATGAGTGTCCTCTCTCCCTCTGTTGTTGACTAAAGAATAGTGAAAAAAATTGCCATTAAATTCTCATGATGAGAGAGATCTTCAGTTCTGCAGACCAAGTTATGATAAAATACAATGCTTAAAATCAGACAAATTCAGATGAAAACTTTCAACGATACACATTTTGAGGGAATATTTGTTTGTTTGCTGTTTGGATAGGAGAGTAATTACGATGTGTTGCAGTGAATTCTCCATCAAAGAAAGCCTTTTTTGTTTTTTCAAGTATTTAATTTGAGAAAGCTCCAAGTCCAGTGATGTATCTTAGATGACCACAATAACCCTTTCTGACCTTGAAATCCAAAGTCCTGATTGAGGACCATGCAAGTTGTGACCTGGAGCGAGATCTCCTCTATTATCTTCTCTGATCAATCTCTTACTGGATACACCCTGCCCACATGCTAAAGTGTATTTGCTTTCATTTGACACTTTTGCAAATTATGGAGTTACCACCTCAACTCACAGCCTCCTGACAGCAACTGCAGGAGGAAAAAAATTTAGCTCAATTGCATATGTGAGTTTTTTCATCAATCTAGCCTTAGGTGTGCAGGGATCTTACGCTCATCAAGTGTATTCAAGTATGCATTTTAGAACTGGCACTTTACAGAGCTAATTTTCCTTGTCAAAGCAAGCAAAAGCAATTATATAATGTAAACATTTGATTCACTTTCATTGTGTGGACTGTATTTTTGTTAACCCCATATTCTTAAAAGCACCTTAATTTCAATGGAAAGCATCTGCATTTGTGTAAAGAATACGAGGTCGATTCTCTCCATTGGTGCAGTATTGTTGCTCCCAGTGCCACTAATGGGAGTTAAGCGTGTGCATCAAGGGGCTAATATTCAATTGATGGGTTGATCTCACAAATTGTTTGGTAAGTCCCTATCCCTGCACTCAGCTTCTCTGGCATCTCTATGTAGTGTGAAGAGGTTTTTAATTGAAAAACATATTTCCAGCATTCAGTACTCAACTCTACATTTCAATCTAATGCACTATGTAAAGAGATTTATTTATGGAGCAGATGCCCTCTGATGGAAGCTAAAAATCAGTCTTAAACTGACCTTATGCTTGTTCATATTACGGAAACCATTAGCTTGTATTATCGCTGGTTTGCTGTGAAAAGACTCTGGGGCATTACAAGCATTCCCTATGCTTCCCCTGTCCCTCTGTGTCTCTTTGACATTGTGCCACCCCATTGTTTAGAAATTAAAATATGCAGTGTTCCCTGCACTGCATGCAAACAAATGAGCGTTCATGCAACCCATACAAAATAATGGTGTTGACCTTGTCAATAGAAAGATATCCTCCACCTAAGACTAACTTCCTACTGAAGTAGAGTGCTACTAAATGCCTGACAGGCTTAGAGATATAAATAAGAGAACAGTTTAGGTGAACTTGTTCTCTAGCAAAAACTATATTCCAGACTACTGAAAGGATAGCAGACATTTCTTGTCTGTAGTAAATGCTGTATCATGCCCATCATCCCTGTGTGATCCTGCATTTGGACAGAAAGAGATTCAGGGAAACTAATACGTATGGCTGAAAAATAGACTTTGTGATGCTGTTCTGAGCCACCTCACCACAGTCAGTCCTGTGTCTTCTGCCTGTTACATCCCAGCAGCGTTGAAGTGACTCCTGTATTCCTGTTTTAAGAAAGATCAGATTGTAGGGTCCTTCTTGGGGACATCCTGCTCTCTTGCTTGCCTGGACTCTTTCACACTGTAAGGGTTCTTCATGGACAGACAAGAGTCTGTTTGCACCAAACATGCTGCAAGGATGCAGCTATGAAGGATTGTGTAGAAGGATTGTGCTGCTTCCAACCATATGCCAACAGTCTCTTTGCCTCACAAGAGCAGACTGTAATCTGGGTAATATCATCTATTCCTCAGCTAAAAATTCTTATTCTGGGTGGAATTCAGACCAGTGCAGAGGCCTTGAGAACTTAATTGGTGCACAGGTCCTTTCCTAAGGCTTTTCAAATAGTGCTAGTTTCACCCTTAATGAAGTAGTGAGTGGGTTGCCTATGAGTCTCAGGGGAAAACGTATTGGAGTGCTCTGGCACCATTGCTCCCACTTTATGTAAACCCACTCCAGCTTGCTCCATGCTTCTGGCTCAGTGCCTAGCTTTGCAGACAAATGTCAACCTGCCAAATATCTTCCATTTGCATTCCAGCCCATTTCAGAGACCATCCAAACCAAACAAAAAAAAAAAAAAAAAAAAAAAGGGGAGAGGCAGTGACTTGTTGAATTTCCTTCCTCTTGATCCCTTAGGGAAAGGAGTTATTACTGAGTGTTGTTGCACAGACACCACCGTGAAGAATATGTGAATGGGAGGGTGGGGAGGAGGCAGAAAAAATGTCTTTAAATCATAAAACTGACAGTGAGCTTAAAGACATAGAGCAACATTTCAGCCTCCAAGCCGATCATATAGGAACTGTTGTACATGTTATGGTTTCTAAGGGACTTATTCAAAGGTTATACTTTTTTCCTTCTGCATTCATCAGGTAGTGGGCACAGTTTCTGGTGGACAAATTGATAGATTCATAGGAAAGTTTATTTCTTAATGTATGAACGTATAGAAAGGTGTAGAGTATTAATCTGTGAATATAAAAAGGGGTTTAAAACAGTTATGGGTATCGTAAGCTAGTAGCTGTAGTGTTTCTGCATGAGAGAGGCTCTTCAAAGGGTAATTCTCAGGAGAAACTAATTCGCATGCTCTGAATAGTCCTCTTGAGCAGCTCAGCTGACTAGATAAGGAATTGAGGGAGACCAGTTTCCTAACTGAGATAGCTAGAGTTTACCACTGGGGAAATGAGCCTCAGAGCCTTACTCATCTTTTCAGCAGAAGGAGGAATAAATGTTACTGCAAGTCCGTGGCTGCATACATTATGTCTGACAACCGAATGCAAACTAGAGACATTTGTCAGGGTTTGGAGCTGGCACAGGGCACCATGCTGGTTATCTCTGAATCAGACAAACTAGAGAATTGGACAGCTGTGGGGGAGAATCACTGATACATGCTGTAGTTGCTTTCACGGCTGAGCATTTGATAAGAACTGGAGCCGCTAACTCTTGCAATGACCTTGTGCACCTGGCCTGCATGTACGAGGAGTTGGTGCTTGTGTGCAGGCAGGTGGAACTTGTGCTGTCGTGTGAAGCTGTAGCAGGCAGCAAGATAACCTACCTCAGCTCCCTGCCACTTGTGCCCTTTGCATTTGCTTCTTAAACACCAGTTCTACCTAGACCCCCCTAGTTGTTGAGCTGATGGGATGGGGATCCAGTTCAAGTCCCTTCATGTTTCTGAAAACATGGTGATAGCTAGAAAAGAAACTCCTGGGTGGATCTGGTGAACTCTTGTCAGTGCCTTTTAGTGCACTCTCTGGAAAGACTCAAAACACGTTCTAAAGGGAAACAGTGCGACTGTGCCTCACAGACAGGCAGCCGAGGACTTGTGCAAACTTATCGGTTACCCTCTACCCACGTGAAGCTGTTCCCTGTCAGTCACTGCCCTTTTTCAAACTTTACTCTGATAATTAAAATATTAACATCGGGAACAGACTTCATCACCTCAGACCACTGCAAGTAAAGATGATTATGTTATAAACCAACATCACAGAAGCTGAACAAAAACCACATGCCAGCAACAACTAAACAAAGTGACTTCCTGCTTAAAAGCACCATAACACATGCATAATTAGCTAATTAAGCTACAAAATAAATAATTATCCAGTATAAGAGTGAGAGGAGGAAAGAGAAAAAGAGTTAAAAGGTTACACACAGACACATTGTTTTCCTCTGGAAAGATAACTAAATCGTTCCACCAGGAACTCACCAGCTTTATTTGTGCTTTTCATTCAGGACTGTCTACTGAACGGTTTGCTAATTACACATACCCACTGGAAATGGCAGTGGCTGTTAGCTGCGATCTTTCTGGGTGATGAGCCTGCTTTGTCCACCCTTGCTACAGATTTTTCTTACTTGAGAAATTGCGTAGGAGTGCTTGAGAGCAAAGAGGTGCCTGGCTGTCACAGACAGGGCTGTGCCTCAGGAGATGGCTGTTCAGGTCTTGCTCCTCCCCAGGCTCCCTGTGTGGTCTTTGGCAGGTGACCTGGGGCTAGATTCAAGCAAGGACGGGGGGCCCTTGCATCCCAGCAAAGCCCCCCTTCCAGCCCCTGCTCACTTGCCACCTCCCCAACGCTCTTCATGTCCGGATCGGGAGATCCCCCAGTGCCTCCAGCTCTGCTGCTGGGCATGCCACCAAATGTCTTAGTGCTGGGTAGCTCAGCACCTAATTCATACCTGGCTGGAGTGGATCTACAGATGAGGTATTATTTTGTGTGTGGTCCCCTTAGGGGCTCAGTCTGCTCGGTGATCTCAGAGTGTGCACAGCCACCGGAGGAGCAGTGCCGCTGCTCTTGCTGTGAAACACACAACTCGGGACTGGGAGACCTTGGCTGAGTTTCCTGCTCTGCCCGAGAGCCTTTGAACCCACCTCTCCGAAAACAGGGGAAAGGCGGTGAGGGAGGGTTGCTCTCCCCATCTTTGCTGTGGAAGCTGTTCCACTTTGCATCAAATAATTACAGATTCATTTGGGAGATACTGGGAGATAGGGAGATAGCAAGACTGAGCATGACTCTCTGGTGGTTTGGGGCCCTCACCTGGAAGGGGAGGGGGCAGACCCAGGCTGCCATCCCTGCTCTAATGACTATTTAAGTATTTTATCCAGTGGCTGTTTAATATAAACCACATAAACACTCATTGAAACAAGAGACTGGAGCCCAGGTCTCCTCCCTTCCAGGTGAGTGCCCTAACCAGCAGGATAGAGATTCATGCTCGGTCTTGCTTTCTCTCTTTGGCCAAATGAATCTCTAAATGTTTCTTGCAAAGTGAAACAGATTTGGCAGGAGGGACTGAGAGCTCCCGCAATGGCTTCCCAGCTGGGAGTGGCTGGCAGGCAGAGCTCCTCCAAAGACAGGAGCATCTCCCAGCTCTGGCGTGGGTGCTGTGACCCTGCCTAGAATGGGGATGGGCAGGTGGGGAGAAAAAACAGTGTGGGGAATCCCTACCCTCTCCCTCTGCCCTCTGAAGGAAGGGTGCCTAATCCCTGGGGAAAGGTTGACTTTGGCCCCAGCTGAGCCATGGAAAACTTCACAGAAGTGGATCTGCACTGCTAGCACTGTGGTCCCAGGTGGGGACATCTTATGAAGGCTATGTCATGGGACAGGCCCCCAGAAATGCACCCTTGTGCCACCAGATTCTGCAGAGCTGATTTTTCCTTGCACAGGTACCCCTTCATCTTGTGCCTCAATTTCTCCTGAACATATTTCTCACACTGGTTATACAGCCTGTTTATTTTGCTGACTACCTCTCTTAACTGTGAAGATATACAGCTCCCAGCATTGTGAAGTGCTCATTTCAATCAAAGCTTTCTAGGTATTTTCAGACTTGATAATAATAATTAGTAAAAAACAATCTTCTCCTCAGAGCAAAATTCTTAGAAATTTAGAAATAGGGTACAGAGGGCATGTTTGGGCATTTTGTTTCAATAGGTGGTAGTAATCAGGCTCAAGCTAGATTCAGAAAAAGAAGATCTGACCCCGAAGATTTGTTCACTGAGCCATAATCACCAGCCTGAGACTGCTAGCCTAAATTATCTTCTTACGGCACTTATTTTGATTTGGCCTAAATGAATTGACTCTATGGTAAATAGATGCATATGGAGACATAGGTTTCTCTTAATAAAATAGGGTACTAAAATATTATGGCAAAATGTTTATCTGGGTAATGAGATCATACACTTGCCTAGATTCATTCACTTGAGTACTGAATGTTTTCTCAAATATCCCCTAGTGCATATCTGGCAAGATCTCAAAACATTCTTAACGCAAATTGTCTTTGGTCAATAAATACCAGAACAGAAGTGTCCTAGAGGAGAAGATTTATGATATGAGCAATACAAACACACCCATAAATCAGGACAGGAACGCTTTCAGGTAGCACAGTCGGCATTTATGCAAATCACAGTAAAGGCAAAAATACACGTATAGGACTTTTAACCAATGACTTACCTTTCAGCAGCTCACATTAACTAAATAAAATCCCAGAATTTGCTTAGGATACACATGGACATGATCTCAGCTACTTCAGCTGTATTGCTTTATCTGTAGATAATACATTTTCTTCTTCCTTAATTTCACTGAGTTGGTAAATTGGATGCTTCAGATTTGTAATTAAAATATCAACAAGATTGCAAGGAACTGCAGTCTTAATTCATCGCAAGCCTGCATTTTCTGCAGAGGACACTAAACTATTAATATTGACAGTAAGTTGCCTGTTGCCCCCTTTCTTTTTGCCCTGGACTGCCTTAGCTCTCCCAGTCTGGCATGTATATTTAGGGCAGTGCAGGCAGTGTGACCAGAAGGGGTGTGTGTGGGTAGGTGAACAGCAAAGTCATTACAAACAGAAGGAATTGTGTCTAAGGTGCAGTCACTTAATGCTGCAAGGGAAACAAGGCAATGCACAAGGTGTGTAGCAATTGGGCTGACAGTGGTGGAAAACAACGCACAGTAACACCAAGCAAAGCTCAGCAGCCCACTGGGACAAAAGTGAGATTAAAGCAGGTGTGCATATTAATGCAGGGCACATGCAGGCAAAGGGACCAGATAACTGGCTTTGCAGTTCCAGCGTCTCTCAGACTCCCCTAATTCTTGCGTTATCATCATGTGATACATGGTTCTGAAGCAGAACATAGTCACATGGCAACCCTATATTTTACTGCTTCTGGGTAATTTTCTTGTCCTGTCAGAATCGAGTAACTTTCTCTTTGCTATCAATGTGTGGTCTAATGCATATATCATGTCAGTGCTGCACCAGGCTGACATACGCATTAGATGCACTGACAGTAAACAGGAAGTAATCCAAAGTTATTAGGCAGGAAAAATATAAAGAAGCCTGTAAGCTCTTACACCGCAAAGCTATCAGCATCTCAAAGATTTTTTTCTTGTTGCTTCTTGATGTTGAGGACTATAAATATACATATTAAAAAGCTTTGTTTTCATAATCTGTAAAAGCAGGAATAGCTACAGATCTCCCTGCTGAAAAGAGTAAGAGCTTAGGTGAATTCTCATTTCACTGACGCTGTTGTCAAAACACTCATTGGCTACCCTAAATCTGTCCCCTATTAGCAATGTAATAACTTTACCAGCTTCAGAAAAGGATTGGAATCTCTTTTACTATCTCCCTACACATACACATTTCTCTTCTCTTGCAGGCCTCCATATTCTCCCTGCCTGGTACCTTTTCACAGTTGGAAAATGCATTGTAACTCTAAAACTGTTATAACTATATAACTTATGCTGTTTTGTCTGTAATCAACTATTTTTCTCCTCTTTCAGACCACTATATAACTGTACAATGTTAAACAATTGTTGCTGGAAGGTGCTTCAGCCCTGTCAATATCAAGTTACCTGAAAATTTCTCTCTGTACCTCCTCCAGAATTAAGTGAATAGCCTTTAACTTGGCAAAAGCTGGTCCTGAGAAGCATTTGCGAGAGCCATTGTGACAAGGTAAGGGTGGATAAGTCCTGTGGTATTTGAAGGAAGAAAGATGAGATGAGGAAAAGCAGTAATCTTCATGTAAAGAAAAGGTAGAAGATTTGGCTGTCCCTGTAGGCACTTTGGTGTGGCCTGTCACCACAAGATCTTTCAAAAGGTAAAGAAAAAGAATGGGAAATCTTTAGACTCTTAGTCAGGAACACTAAAATTAAGGGAGATTATTGCCCTATATCTTGCTGAGGACAGAAAGATATTTTTATGAGGAAAGACAGCTTTAAACTTTGACAACACCATTATTAAATTGTGCCAGATCTTGTACCACATTTTAGACAGGTTAAGAGGTTTTTATAAATTTCTTGGGGTCTTGATACCTTGGGAATCTTAAGTCAGTACAACAGTAAGACAGAACAATGTAAAACAAAGTAAACAAACAGCTTAGAAATGAGGAAACATAGCCCATTTTTTCCAAGGTCCTAAATATCCATATTCCCTTACATTACCCAAAATTCCTTCCAAAATTTTTATTATTGAAGCCAGACTTTCCTGGTATGAAGTCCTGACTTTTAGAAGTCCACTGGATGCTTGTTAAAGACACATATTTTACATTGAAAACTCTCCTTTTTCTGTTTAAAAAAGGTGTGGGAGTGCATTTCATGCTTGCATAGTTGAGACCTGGACTGAAAGACAGTCATGTGATGCCAGCACTCCATGTGAGTTAGGTCAGATTTTAATCTCTTCGCACAGGGACCGCGTTTTTCATCTGCTAGTGCCTATTTCACTTTTCATGGTGGGGTAAGTAATCACATAGGGCATGTTTAATCTGTGATCTGATGCATCAGCATGTAGGATATTTTCCATATTAGCAGCTTCAGTGAAGGACCCTTTTCTTCTTTGGAACCACTGAAGCCTGTGTCTTACCATTCACACTATCTCTCTAAGAGAGGTGGGGTATGGAAAGAGCATCTGGAACCTGTAATGATGGTGGTGAATTTGAGGCAGCCTGGGCACCAGCCCAGTCAAAAACACAAGAAAATTAAATCAGTTGTTGTGGTTTAACCTGGTAGGCAGCTAAACACCACACAGCGGTTCACTCACTAACCCCCCTCCCCAGTGGGATGGGAGAGAAATCAGGAAAAAAAAAAGTAAAATTCGTGGCTTGAGATAAAGAGAGTTTAATAGGACAGAAAAGGAAGGGAAAATAATAATAACAACAACAACATCAATAATAGAATATACAAAACAAGTGATGCACAATGCAATTGCTCACCACCCGCCGACCGATACCCAGACAGTTCCTGAGCAGCAATCGCTGCCCCCCAGCCAACCCCCCCCCAGTTTATATACTGAGCATGACGTCATATGGTATGGAATAGTTTGGATCAACTATTCTGGCTGTGCCCCCTCCCAGCTTCTTGTGCACCTGGCAGAGCATGGGAAGCTGAAAAGTCCTTGACTAGCATAAGCAGTACTTAGCAACAACTAAAAACGTCAGTGTGTTATCAGCATTCTTCTCCTACTAAATCCAAAACACAGCACTACGCCAGCCGAAATCAGGACAAGAGTAAAACTTCTTACCATCCCAACCTTGGGCAAAGCACGTCATCCATGGCTGAGCTGAGTGGCTTTCCCAAGAAGGATACCTTGCGTGCTCCAGGATAGCTGGAGTGGTTGTGGGAACACATGGAGCAGTGGCAAACTTTAGTACTCTCCCTAATGCTACGGTGGGGCCCACCACTTACAGGTGAACTTGAGTGTTAATCTGAGAGATGTGAAATGGGTGTCCCCTTATCTGAAGTTCAGCCAAATCATCATGAGCTGGAAATTCCAGTGACTTTAAGTCCTCACGACATTCTTACTATTAGTGTTTTACCACAGCGGACTACTTAAAAAACGCAAAAATACCCAAAACCCCCTTCAAATCCCACTGTACTCTGGTGGATAAGAGGACTCTGTGGGTAACAATGCTTTGGGTTACTTTTGAGTTAAAGTATGCTATGATTCTTGTTATAGTTAGGTCTGGGTAAACTGGTTCAAGTAAATTATCTTGTTGCTGTTTCCAGATCTGCAAGCTCTTGGAAATATTTTAGCCTTTTTTTTTTTTTTTTTCCTTTCCCTAAAGTTAGTTTAATAAAAAAAAAAAAAAGCAAAAAAAAAAAAAAAGCTGTGCTCCTGGCTGGAGACACTTTCATGCCAACTTTCACCCTGGAGCAAATTTTTCATGCCTGAGTTATAAAAACCTCAGAAAAATAGGTGGTGATATGTAAGGTAAACATCAGAGGACCTTGAACTACAATTTTGCAAAGGGTGTTGTGAACCTGACAGGACAAAAGATTAATCAGACAAAAGCCTCTCTTCATAGCTGTTCATCTTAACAGGGCCGTGGTGTCTTGTGGTGGATAGGATACAGACACAGGAGACAGAACATCTCACCTCTGCTCATGTTTCAACTTGCTGAGTGACCTTCAGCAAAACGCAGTATCTGTAAAGGAGAATAACAAATACCCATTTTTGCAAAGATCCTCAGATAAAAAAATGCTATGTAGTTTTTAAATATTGGCATGCATTAGCTTGCAGGTTTGCTCTCCAGACCCATTCCCTTTTCAGACTTTTATGCTGTGGAATTAATTGCTTGCAAAAGCATAAAATATTTTTGGTTTTCCTGTGTACTCCTCCTCCTCTCTGCCTTCCTTAGCTCTCATAAACTTTCTAAAAATATGCTGAGAGTGTAACTCATCCCGGGTATAATTCTAGAGATGAAGCTACTTAGGAAGCAATCTTTTAGAAACATAAGGTGAGTTCTGGATATTATGGATCTGGTGTTAGTAAGGAATTTTTGGAAAGGACTCCTCTCTTACTTGGTTCCTATATTTTTCATGACTGACACCTGAAGTAGAGACACAGTGGCTAATGCACATAGCATCTGCTATATGCCCACAACATTAACTGTTATGGTCATACTTGGAAAGATTTTTCAGAAAAGCAATGTTTTAATCTCTAATAATGTCAGTGGAAAATCAAGAACAGAAAATACATCTGTATACTGAAAGCAATAGGGTTTGTACAGCTACAGTTCTTTTCCAGGGGACTGGAATATTGCATAAGGGTACTATACAAAAGAGAAGTTGAATGAAAATGCTTAACCTGTAAGGATCTTTTCTTCACTTTTCCTTCTGTCACATCTGTTTAAACGTTGCAGGGAAACTGAACACCCATCTCTCTCTCTCTCTCTCTCTCTCTTTTTTTTTAAGAAAACAAACCTGAAAAATTAAAAGACTCGTGGCCTTGGTTCTTCTTTTATAAAATGGTCCTGTTATACATCCACTTGAACAAACCATGTGCTCATTTTAGAAGAGTGTAAGAGAGATTCAGCCCCTAAGAGTAAAGAAAAGGAGAGATGTATCCACATCTGCTCTGTCTCATTCACAACTATTAAGGATGGTAATAGTGGCTGATTTATTGTAAACATCAGTCTGCAGCTTATTAACACTAAATTAAATTACTTTTCTTTCCTTTGCTTATTTTTCACCCCAAAGAGAGAAATGTAGTTAGATGATTCCATGATTCACATTGATACTTTGTAACAAAATTAAAGGAAAATGAATCAAATTGCATGAATTAAGTAAAATACATTTAACGTCATTCAGAGAACAAAGAATAAGATGAAGTAAAAGTACAGTTGGTTAAGTAAACTAATTAACCATTTTCTGAGTATTCTTAAATAATGAGCCATCTTTCACATGAAACAATTGGATTCTCTTTTTTAATTAACCAGAACACTCAGTGTTCTTAGTGTGTGGGTTAACCACCATGTTTGTTACTTCCTCTTCCCCTGCACACCATGTTATTCTTTCTCAGTGAAGTAATTCAAACAGATATACGTATATATTTTACGACTCTCTTGCTTTTTTTTTTTTTTACTAAAACACAACTTTGCAGCACTGAAAATATTTCTTTTTTTTTTCAGCAACCAGTGCAGAGATAACAAGGCATTGGAATATCACTCCTAATTCCAACCAAGCTCATCATGTTTTAGCAGCATGATAAAATGCAGTAAGAGGCAATCATTTATGGGAAAATTAAGTGGTATTTGGAGAGCGATGCAACCTTGGTAACATTTAGAATTTGGGGTTTTTTAAAATAATTACTCCATATATTTATACCACTGTTTTTCAAAGGAAATTTAATTTTCAAATACACGTTCCCTCTCCAGCATTTTCAAGTCTGGTAATATAACCTTTCCCTGCTATCTAGATCAGTGAGGGATGATGAGAGCAAGGGAGTAGTGCCAGCAGTTTAGAACTTGAACAACGTCAGAGCCAGCTGAAATCCTAACCTCAGACTTTACAAATTCCTTTGTAAAACTGGAACCTCATGTTTGTGAGATGGCAAGGGGGTAGGCAGAAGACATTCCCATACTCTTAATAGGTGTCTTAGCTCAGACAATTTTTTCTTTATATTTCCAAGATTAAGCTTATTCAAACTTGCCTCTTTCTCTGTCATTCTTGCCCCAGCCTACTTGCAATTTAGAATTGTTCAAGTCGGTCTAAATGAAATCAAATAATCTTTAAACTTATTTTCAGTCACAGACCTATCAAGCATTTTTGAGTGCATGAGAAAGAACTTTTGTCATTAGCCATACAGGATTGTAGCTGATTAAGCCAGGACATTTCTTCTAACCACAAATTTCTTTCATATTGCCTCTTGTTGGCTGGACTGTGGCTTGCAAATGCTGCTAATCCAATGAACACTGGCAGTTCTCCATTTTTGACATTTCCAGAGCTCTTTCTCCAACTTCTGTGACATTTTGATGTCTGAAATGCTATCCTGTCAATGTTTTTAAATCGACACATGATGTTAACATTATTCAAATTCACTGCCTTCACTGGGTTTCCATCAGGGGTGAAGTTGACCCATGAACTTAAACAAAGGCTTGTATTAGTAAATTCTTAAGAACTAATTTCAATTACATGTTGCAGTACCAGGCAGTATTATGCAGCTGCCATTGCATGAATACAAGGATGACATGAAACCCATAGCTATTCAACTTTGGTAGTTATTCTGAAATTCATGAAAAGCGGGTAAAATTGGAGAAATTATTCAGAAACAAATATATTATTTAGAAACATTTCTGTTGTATTCCATCTGATTGCCTACTGTACTGCTGACACAAAAACATCAATGTTGGGTTTTTTTTTTAATGCACCCAACAAATACAAAGACAAATTCTTCCCCTCCCTGTGAAGTGCCAAGTTCCAAGTTTTCCACAAAAACATGGTTAAATAAAACACCTTATGGTTAGTTCACTAATTGTTCTTCTGTATAGCACATTAGCTTCTTCCGTCATAGCCTGTGAGATGAAAGGTACTGCTATGATATCTAAATATGGGAATTCCAATAAACCACACTTTATATTAACAATAGACGTCTCTCACTCTTTTCTGTACTCTCCCATTATTTTATTGTTAAAACAAGTTATGCTTGAACAAAAGCTTGATATTGCAATACTTTCCTTTTGGGTATTTGACACAAGTCATGTCACAATACTCTCAACAAATGGAGTTTTGCAACACTTTTGGATATCATGCTGCAAACACCAAATGACCAACCAGGTCATTTGTCACCAAGAGTGTCTTAAGTGCAGATTTGCTAAATTAATGAACTATGTTGAGAATACATGCTACTTCTGTTCATGTAGTGCAGTTATTCTAAAAAAACCCCTTTCATACTGGGTCAGTCTAGGGGTTCATCCAACACAGTATCCTTTCTGAAACAGTAGTTCTAAGTGCGAGTGCAAGCACATAACAGGAGAAGGCATGGTAAATGTACATCATCTTCCCCTGTCATCCTCCTCAAGCATCCTCTTACAGTCAGCTTAAAGGACTTCCTGAGCCTGATGTTGTTTGTCTGTTTAGTAACGTGCAGATCTTTCTTCTATCTCTGGAACCCACGTAAATGCTCCTCATCCTTCTCCTTTGGCAAGGCACTCCACTGGGCTGCTATCTGCTGCTTAAAGAAACACCTCCTTTAGTTTGTTTAGAGTCTGGTTTCTTTAAAGGCCCTTAGTATTTGAAGTAGAAGATAACAAGGAGTAGCTGGGCCTTACCCAACCTCTCCAGGCCACTTGGGATTTTGGAGACCTCTACCACATTTTCCCTACATTGTCTCTTTTCCAGACTGAATAGTCCTTGCCTCCTCCTCATTCCTGTAGAGAAGATATTCCACGCTCAGATCCTTCTGACCTTTGTCTGAATCTTTTCCCATTCTAACATATTATTTTTATGAGATGGGATCCAAACCGTGTATAGTCATGGAATGGGCTAATTGTGGATTTCTACTGCGGTATGATGAGGATTTCTTTTTCATTCTCCACTCTTTTCTTAAGGATTCTGAACACTTCATTTACTTTTGTGATGACTACTGAGCTGATATTTTTCATGGAACTGTCTTTAATATTTTAAAGACAAACTTTCTCCACTGAGTAGTAATGATGTGAATGTATGACAGTTTTTCCCAGTGTGCTTCCCTTTATATGTATCTACATATATCACATTTTATCCAACCAGTGTTTACTCCATGCCATCTATGAATGTGTTGAACAGTGCTGTTTTCTGCAGAATTTAACAGGTGATCTTCATCCATTGCAAGAACAGACCATTTACTCCTAACTTCTGCTTCAAACCTGTTTCAATATGTAGGCCAAATACTTTTGGTGGTTTCTGGACTGCTGAGGAGTCTAAGGAAAAGAAGCTTATTGCGCATAAAATTAAATTCCCATTGGGGGTTTCATTTCTTTTGGAAGATTTGTAGGGGGTTTCTAAATCAAATAAACTCAAAGCCACTGATTCAGGCCATTTTGATAGGGAGTATCTTGTAAAATCTCAGTGAAGTTTTTGGCCTTTGCATCTGCTAAGCAACAAAAATGATTTTTAACAAGCTCAACTCCCACGTAGGCACTTAAATAAAGAGCAGATTTTCAAAGGTACTTAGTTCTCTGTAGTTTCTGATGATAGCATTCTGGGCTAGTTTTTCAAATAAGTGTAACATCTTTTAACAATCCTCCATCTATTTACTAATAAAATAAAAATGGAATGGTGTTTAAAGCCTGTTATACTTTGTGGATGTTACGTCCTCAGAATTTTGCCCTTAATATGTGTTTGAGATATGCAGACTCTAGTGTTTTAATTGATCTCAAAAGGAAAAAAAGGTCATTCTGAAAATTATGTTTGGGAGGTCCTTATTTCTTTCAATAATTTTCAGATTAAGGTGGCTCATTTCACAGAGATAGTGGTGTTTGGGTCAGGGTTGTGTCTCTTCGTCTCTCTATAAAATACTTAACAGTATCCTGAGTGCTAAAATGGTTGATTAATTATAGAGTGTAAGCAAAATGATAAGTTCTTAAATCATTCACTCTGCAAACTCAGGCAGGTATCTCAAAAATAAAGCTGTTCTTTTCTGTCTCCTCCCTTAATGGTAGTAAAGAGTTTTGATATTACAGGTTATTAAAGTAATTATTTGGAAAGAAAAGTATTACTCTGGGCTGTAGAGGCCACATCCCTAGTACATTTTGTGAATTTTTTACTGTCAGTTTTGTGAGCTTTGCTGGTTTTTTAGAGCCCATCTCAACTTGTCCTATACTATTTTAATAAATAAATAAGGAAGCATCGCCTATGAACAAATTTTGCAATTAGAATTTGTCTGACATTTTTGCTGCGGAGGCAGAACAAGATCTGGCTTGTTCTTATTGTTTTGTGACTCCTTTACTGAGTGACATTTCTACCCATAATCACACAATCCTTATGGGTTTCCCAACAAAATGGCAAATTGAATCATATGATCCAAAAACTCAACAAGACTCCGAAGAAATGGATGTACCATGACCCACTTGAGTTGCACACCATTTTTTTTTAAATTTCTGGTCTTCCTGAGGCCTAAAAGCCTGGGCAAAAGACCATGCAGACCAGTTACTTGCATACATTTGCTAAATAATGCAGTAATGTTAACTTGTATACAATGTGATACTCTGCTGCTGGCAGAAGTGTGGAAGAGAAATTCACTATTAAGAAGATAAGAGGGTTCTTCCTCTTATTGCCTTTTTCTGTGCTGGATAAAACTATTTTGAATTCAACACCTATATCCTACTACACTGCCAGACATGTTCATCTCTAGAAAGCCACAAAGAAAAGAAGGTTCTCCCTCTTGTTGTCCTCCTTTTCTTCCTGCAGCTCTGTAGATATCCTCCTGGGCAGAATATCACATTCACATCTGCACTAAGAGAGATCATCATTCCAGTGACAACAGTGGATTTGTGTCCATCTAGGCCAAGGCCCTCATTTTGGCCAGAAAAAGGTGCTAGGCTTAAAAATGCATGGCCCACTTTCTAGTTATGCAAAGGAAATTGATCCTGCAAGGCTATAGGAAAAGTGGAGATTGCATGTGTATGATACTAACATGACAGACATCAAGAAAAAGAGCAACCGTTCTTTATAAGCTAAATTTTGCTGGCACCATTTAAGGGTAAATGTGCATAAAGAATGGGTGCATTTTCAGAAAGCACACGAATTCAACATTCTTCATTCAAAGTACATGAGATTTGCTTCGTCATGTACTTTAGAGAGTTGCTCAAGTTAGTATCAAAAGCAACCAGCTGCTGTGAACAGTAAGACCTTGCATACAAAAGTAGAGCTGGGGATGGGGGACCAAGGGAGAACCAGGCTGAGCCCCTTATAGCTGGTGCCTGTGCTAGCCACTTCAGAGATCCCTTCTGAATCCATAGCACCATTGCTGCTCCAGCACTCATTTTTCATCTGCTTTGAATCCACAGTTGTCAGTGCAGCCTTCAATATGTTCTGTTTAAATTCTCACCGAATCTCCATGGGTTCCTCTGTCTCTTCACACTAAAAGAGATGAGAGAAAGAAAGCAGCAAAATGGTTAGAAATCTTCTGCCAAACACAGATGGTATCCTGATTGCTCTTTCAGCCTACCTGTGTCTGTCTGTGGAGCTGTGGATGTTGTGGACATGTGTGCAAAGAATTTCCAACGCGCTCGGAGCATTTACCCAAAGGAGAATTTCCATCTGAGTTTTAATATTCACCGCATCAGACAGCCTTGAAAAACAAATATGGCTATTTAGGATTTATCTCTGTAAGAGTGTGTTTGTGTGTGAATGTGTTGGTAAGAAAAGAGAAGCAGAGAGGAAGAACAGGAAGACTCCAAAAATTACACAGCAGTCTGCTTTTAAAAAGTACTGACAAAAGCACTTGCTTGCACAGTGTAGGCAGTCTGTGAAAATCCAAAAAGCTGTGGAAAAAACCCCACACTGGCTTTACCTCATGGCATCTTAGCATGCTCAGCTATTTGTCCCTCTCCTCCTCAGGATACAGGCACAGTATGGGATACGATTGCATTACAGCAGTTTAACAAGTTAATGCCTGTCAGCTGACTCGCTGTAACCAACTGTGTGTGCTCTCTTCGTCTGCCCCATTTGCGAGATAAAAGGCATTAGCTTAAATTCACATACGGCGGATTTCCCTTCCGAGTCAGATCTCCAAATAGTTTTTGGCATACCTGGCACAGCAAGCTGGTACCCTGTTCTCAGCACAGGAAATATCCAGCGCAGCAGAGGAAAGGGAACCCTTCCTCCTTGCAAGGAAATAAATCAACCTACCAACAGTGCACTTAGCACACAGAGAAAAAACCTTGCTCAACTCCTATAGGTAATCATTTTGTAGAGCGAAGCATGAGATTTGATTATCCTCATTATCTTAGTTCAGATAGCTTCAAATGTTGCTAGTTGTCATGAAACATACAGCCCTTTAAAAAAGCCAGTTACAGTATTTGACTTACTGACCTATTCTGGCATTAAATTGCACAGTATGCCAATGCGCTGTGAAAATTCAAGTCCTTTTTTTTGGTTCTATGCATATAGCCTTTAGTTCAAAGGAAGGAGCTTTGGATCTCTTACCTTTTCCTTCTCTTTTTCTTTTTTGTTGAGGCAGAAGAAAGAAAAGGGCTAGTTTTCACTAACACCCTTCACACGTCTTAATTTTTCAAACTTGCCCATTCTAATTATTGTCTTTTTCAGGGAAAATTCTGAAGGGGTAGTTGAGATGTTTGGGGTCTTGCTAGCCGTTTCTCAATGCACATCCTTAATGGGGATGTTCTGAGAGGTCTGTGCTAGACTTGACCGTGAAGTCAATATAAGTGGTAGCAAGAGGCACATCTCATGGTAGCATGCAAAGGCATAGGAGTTCTTACAGTTTCCTTTCCCTTTTGTCACTGCAGATCAGACTAGAATAAAAGGAGAATAAACTGTGTTCTTTTCCGTACCTCAGTTGTGGCTGGCATTTTTCTGTCTTGTTAACTAGCAGTCCAATTAATTCTTTAGACTTCTGCTGGGGAAGTAACACTGATGTAAAAAAGTGGGTGAAAACTTTAGGCTTACCAAGTCCTACAACGCTTCTTGTTCCTTCTTTCCTCTGTTCCTACCTTCCTTCAGTGTTGTGTGTTTCTTTATGACAGGAGGGTCTATGATCCTGTGTGTCCATGTTTTCACGTTTTCACACACCTTTTATTCATTGATTCATTCCTTTCTTTTTTTCCCAATTGAGAGCTTTACAGGATGGTTGTCACGGCTGCAGTTCTTGCTTGGCAGCATTTAAATGCATGCTAAACAAAAGTCTCTGTCTTGCCCATCTCAAATATAGGCAAGTTAGTTGATAAAAAGCATTATGCCACCCGAGGGTGTGATTATACTTTGAGATAGCACCACCCGTAGGATGGGTGAAGGCCCTTTGATTTTGGCCCTGTGTCTAATCATGTGTTTTAACTCTTTCCAAGCGCTAGGTTTCTGTTGATCTCAGCAGTTCTGTACATGTTGCAACTGATATGGTTACTGATATACCTGATAATGTAGCTGGCATCAATGAAGGAAACCATTTGGTTGGGCTAGACAGAGCTGCACCAAGACTGCAGTCATCATTCAGTTAATATGCCAGATTATTGGCAAACTTTTCCACTGCCTCCTTCTGTTGTTTTCTGCAAAGCATTAATGTGGTTGAGAGCCATGATGATCCGATCCACTGGTTTTGGTTCTTGCTAACGTTAATGCTCTTGGTTCCACCTGGGCATGTTCTCATCAGTTTTCCTGTCCCCTTTGTGCCTCACAGCAGATGACTAGTAATGTCCCTTGTACTCAGGTTCTATTATCTTCCCATTTTTCTGGGAGAATTTTCATGGATCCCTAGTGTTGTTCTTCAGCACGTCCTGGAGAGTTGCAGGCACTTTGGTAAGTGGGCAAGTCTCTATTCTACCCACTGCTTTTACTTGTTTCAGTTTAGGTACTGAAAAGTTATTTTAATATAAGAATGAGAGAGTTTAACAAAATTATACCATTGATTCATGACATAGTATGGTAAAGCTTGCTCTTGCAGTTTTTGTGCTTCCCATCTATGCTAACATATGCTTACACAAGACTGACAGAGGAAAGTTTCTCAATGTAAATTACCTTTGCATTGGCTTTAAGTCAGCTTTATGCTATCAGAAAAGAGAAGAATAAATTCCAAAGGGTTTACAACGACAAATACTACCAGAAAGTAACTAGTCCTGATTTCCTTATATTTATACTAGTCTAAATCAGTAATAAGTTCATTAAAGTGGTTGGGATTATTTTCATTTATACTGTAGCTTTATTATACTGCTCTGAAGCACTGTATATTTATGCTATCACTGCAGTATGAAGGGGGCCATAGTTTCAGGTCCAATGGCCCTACATGGGTACAAGAGAGAGGAGACTGAAACGTGCTGGGACTATATCCAGCAGTTATTGTGTGCAGGACTGGGCTCTTTGATCGCAAAATAAGAGAATATGCTTTTCTGGAATTCTGCCTAGCTGTATCTTTATATAATATTCACTTCTAAATAAGCCAAACAAGCACAAAATCTTTAACTGAAACAGACCTGTCACTTTTAGTACTCATCCATTTCCTTAGCCTGTAAACTTTGGGCTCCCAAAATTATAGGTGTTTGGTGCTTACATGCTTTTACATGTAACATATACACCCCCCCCCCCCCCCCCCCCCCTTTCAGATGCATTCTGGTTGCAACTCATTCTGGTTGCATAATATAAACGCCTAAGAGTCTGGCTGCTTAAAAAGGACTAATTTTCGGGGGGGGGGGGGGGGAGGTCTTAAAGATGTTCCCACAGATATCTAAATGGGAAGGAAGTTGAAATCCCTTTGCTCCATTTGCTTGCAGTGAATGCTGCAGAAAAGGCATTTACTAGCTGGGAGCAAGGTGTAGGTTCAGGATGTAAGGAAATCCTGGAGAGTATTCACAGAGAATGAAATATTATTTATAAAAGTGTCATTATTACATCTTAATTATTTATGTTTAAAAAAATGAATAATATATTTTCTGAGTGCTTGCTAATTATTAAATGACAGAAGCAACTCCACATTTCAATTAGCTTGCCTTTCCTGGCATCAGCTTCAAATAAAAAAACCAAACAAAACTCTTTTTTTTTTTTAGCACATTGCCTTAGACTTCTGAGAGCTCCAGTTTTTCATAATGTCCTGGTGAGGAGAAAGGCTCTCAAACAGGAAAATAAAATTTCCATGTTATTTGGGACCACAAAGGCATTCTAGGGCACTGGGTCATTCAGGGTGAACACTCTGTTAACTACCCATTTTATTTTCTCTAAGTGCAAATATTATCAGTGAAACTGATGGCAGCCATGTTACTTATATAGATGACAGCAATGTTCTTTATACCACCACTGTTTCAGACACACGGAAAAATATATGCCCCATCCTAAAGATCTTGTACTCGGAAACACTGTTTCCACTATAACACCAACTTTATGAGTTTTGGCCAGCCAACACATGCTGCTGACATCTTCAACATAATGGGAAATATCAATATTGCACCTAGGGGAGAATGAAAATAATCGGAACTAAACATTGTAATAAATCTACATTTTCAGCATTTGAACAGGAAAAAGCAAAGCCTGCCAGCTAAGTTTCATGCTAGGAATTCTTACTCAGCTCCTGTTGCCTGAGAGAGGATGTTTTATTGTACTGTGGACCATATCCTCCAGTATCCCCTGATTTAAAAAAATCCTACTCCAAGAATAAATTTCCATGACTGGCATAGTTCTGGGTATGATTCTTTATGAAAATGATGTGGCAAATGGTGGCAGCTTTTTTTTTTTTTTTTCTTTCTTTGTTAAATTTGACAAAGTTTGCAAAAAGTTCATTGCTTTTACCAATGAAAGAAGTTTGTTTCTTTCCTCCCTAGACAGAAAAGTGAGGCTTACTGGCCATGGAGGGTAGCCCCAAAAACCTTACCAAAGCTGCTGTTTATCAGGCTCTGTAGACAGCCAGGAAAGGTGCAGAGCTCAGGGAGACCTCCTGGTTCTACTTCCAACTACATGCATGATTAAAGCTGAGCGGTATTTGGGACTGCTGTAGATTGAGAGAACAGCCAAGCCAAGCCTAGAGGCTTCTTTCTCTGCCTGGAGTTTATCAATTAACATGGAGCTTTTTATGTTGCAGTTCTAGCTGGAAGCTTCATTTGAACTTCCTCCGCAGACTTTAATTTCCATTTGATCTTAGAGAGACACCATCAAATAGTTTGGGTTCTATAAAGCTGAGAGATAACTTTATTGCTGTGTTTCATACCAAACCTGAAGAAAACATTCAGTGATTGCTGAAACATGATATTCACTGAGTTCTTTAAAACCACAATAGAGCTATGATTATTTACGTACTTAAATGATGGCTTTTTTAGTGGCAAGGTGGTGTACCTATTGAGAAAAATCCAGTTTTGATGCCAGGGAAGAGAGGTATTGCAAAGGTTGCCATTTCCGATAATTATTTTTTACTGCCTTTACTGTCTGTTGAATTACATGTGGACATGAAAAACCACGCACAGTGAACTGAACTGATTTTTTTTTTTTTTTTAAGAAGAGAGCCTATGCATACATACTAAAATGGAATTTTCCTCCAGATAGACTTCTAGGTCTTACAACCATCCTCCCCCAAATTCTAAAAAAGCCCTAAGTTTTGCATGTTATATGTGGCAATGCTAGTGTGATGGTGTGATTTGCAAAGTAAAACCATATCTTGAAAACTTGAGATAGAGTTATAGAGGGTTAACTTAGCCTGGCTGCAAAGTCCAACAGAGCCTTTGAGAAATTCTAGTCACACACATAAACTGAATTATGCAGGTCTTGTCAACAACTGCCTCAGAAGCGTATAACTGGTAAAGAGGAATAAGGGAGGGTAAAAGTATGTGTTCATCCTTTTAGAAAAAGGGAAAAGAAGTCTTTTATCCAATGTTTGAGAACCGCTTGTAGGGGTCAGAACATTTGTACTCCCATGTCAAACCTAAGACAAAAGACATTTGACTGAGAGGATAAACAGATGTAAATACCTAAATGGCAGTTGTTGGCATCTGTCCAAGGGTTAGGGTTGTTCTCCCAAAGGTTGAGCTGATTAGACAATTAAAACAATGTCTTCTTTTTTTGTCGATTTCCAACCTCTCTCTCCTTCTTTTAAAGTATTTATATTTTGAAAGACAATGTATATAAAAAAGAAAAGTAAATAAAGACATCTTTATTTTCTAAAGATCAAAATGAGGAGATTAAACTACATTCCAGCATGTCTGAATCTATGTCCTCTCACAACCTTTTATGAAGGAGACCACAACATTTGCCAGAAGAAAAAAAAAAATCTAAAAGACAACCCGTGTATCTTTGTGCAGTGCTGAATTATGCCCAGAAAGATCTATAGCAGATTTCTAGATACATGTCTGACTCTGATCTCTCTACATACTAGCTTAAATCAAGAGGAACTCCTGACTTGTGAAAAGTTAATATAAGATCAAAATCAGAACTATGTACTTCATTAAGGTCGTGACCAAGATATTTATTGTGGTTTGAGAACAGACAAGATTAAACCACTACAACGCCAATAATGGTACATTGTGTGGGATTGTTGGGGAAGGAATTTTAAAAAGTCATTGCAAACTGACTCCTCCTTCTCATGTATTTTGTTTATATTTCAAGGCAAATGAACATGCTCTGTTTTGTAACCGACGGAATAACTCTTCTGTTTGATATAGCTTACAGGCCTATAGCTGTAGCATCTGAGTGTTGATAGCAGAAGTTCTTCTCTCGTAATTTTCTTTGCCGAGATGAGTGATTACACAGCTACTGGTCCATATCTGGTTGCCACTATGCTTATGTCTCCACATTTAAATGCTAATTCCCTATCAAAATGAGAATGTGCATGCCAGTTTGCCTGCTGACAATGAGGCAGTGTAAAAATAAATAAGGAAAATATAAATAGATAAATAGAGCCTGTATGTAATTTCTCTGACCTTTCCTGCAAGGACATTGGGCCCAGCTAATGGTGGGTTTCTTAGGCGATGGAAGGGTAGCAGAGAATGGAGGAACGCTCTGTTATCCGGGAACCAATCTGTTTTGCTGCCTCTTTTCCCCCTGTAGGTAAAGCAGTTTTAAAGAACATGTTGCTACTTTCTGTATCTGACAGCAGAAACTAGTAGTACCTACAAATTTGCTGACTACTAGACACAGACTTCCATGTGGCTGCTTTGAATTAGTTGTTTCCTATATCATTGTTCAGCTTTTCTTTATGCTAAAAGTGCTTCCACAGCCTAAATATCGAAAGTAACATAGAAAATATAGAGGGATAAGTATTCCTACTTGAAATGTACTTTTTCATGCTTTTTGCTATTTTTTTTACTTTGGCCTTTGGAGGAAAAAAAAAAAAAGCTATATCTCACTAAGCATGCATAGAACAGGAGAACTATATAAAGAAAGCACCTTACTTTAATTAATATTGTCTCTACAACTGCATTCTTTATCAGAGATCGAACACAGGTTTGGGGCAGAGATACACCCATTTGTAATTCAGATCTGATACTGTTTGCTCCAAGAGGTACTAAACCGCTAATGTTAGTTAATTAGGACTTTGGGGCCTGATTTTCAAAGATGGTTGATAAAAAGCAATAAATTATTATCTTCAGCTTGATTCTGCAAGGCTTTGCCTCCAATGAAGAGGGCAGTTTGTAGTAAATTGCAAACAATAGATAAGTGTTAACCTCTTATATTGGTAATTCCTTTAAGAGTAAATGAAACAATGTATTTTCACTAGCTGTATGTTTTTAATTATCTACAGATATTTTTAGCAATTTTTCTGTGATGACCACAGTTGCTTTCCAGGGAGGAAGGAAGTTTGTCTTTCAATCTACCTATAAGCCACTTAGGAAAATTAAAACTCATATTGCTGAATTTATCGAGAAAAAGGTTGCTCACCTACTTAAACCTGAACATAATTCAATAAGCAGTTAGCTCAGTAACACATTTTGGACAGTCAGGTTTTAATTAGCAACCTAGCCTCAAATGTTGGCAAGATTCTCCTTTAGTTCTTCTCGAAAATTCCTTATATATCATTCCTTATGCAATCCTACTGTTATCCACACAGGGATTTGGAGATGGCTCAAAGTACAAAGGAGAATGGCAGAATTTTGCTTCCCATTGCATCTACTTTAAGTAGCAAGGGACTGCCATGTACTGCCTGGGACAGAGCATTTGATTTCACCAGCCTAGTTTTGCAACCCTAGGCAAGTCATGTAAAACTGTATTTGTAAACTACAGATAGTGATACATACTTGCAAATGTTCTGTGGGAGGCTTAATCAGTTAATATTGTAAAGCATTTGAGATAGCTATGTAGGGAGTATTACACTTTATCACACACATTGTGATCTTTTTATTTGGGCTTACTTTGCGTGGGTATAAATGAATGCTCAGATGTGCAAGTCTTAAGTCTTTTCCATGCAGAATAGTCCAGGTTCTTCTAATCTCTTCTCATTACCTGTACCAAAAGCTCTTTCAGTAGAGATATTGGGGAAGTTTGCCCATTAACCTATCCTGTCTACTTAATGTTTGCTGTTCTTAAGCCCTGTGAATAGCTCCTAGTGGTGCAGAGCTTCAATTTGTAAAAAAGATGTTGCTAGCTTTCACCTACCCACTGCTGATCCTTCTGTTTTCCTGGGTCTTTTAACAACTGGTATAAATTAGAGCAGCCTTAAGCTGTTTTCTGCTGTGCCAAGGGGCTGACCAGTAGTCACAGAATCATAAAGAAAGAATTGGGGTGGTGGCTATTTATTCAATTTTTGCAGCTTCCCCCAAATGTAGGCTGTATTCCTTTCAACTGAAACTGTGGTTCTGGTCCATGGTGCATGGACACTGCTAATGTTGCAAGCACTCCCATAATTCAACTATTACAAGTAGTAGTGGTAGTAAAATAATCTTATCTGCAACTCATCAGAGCTTTTTTAATTGAATTTTACTTAACATGAGTGTTGAAAGAGTCAGGCTCAACATGCAGCCTTGACTTTGAAACCTCTGGCGTTTTGCGGGTGTTAGTCACATCCTTAACATTACATTAGTACAGTTTTTGTGGCTTAATATTTACATATTTTTATTGCTGTCTGAAAGATAAATGGGAAGAGGATGATCACAGGAGAAGCCTGGAGCAGGATTTTAATATGTTGAATTACATATATATATATATATATATATATATATATATATGGGAATGTGAACCTAAGGTTGCATAGGTAAATTAAAGGCATTAGGAGACACAAAAGCAAAGGCTGGCAAAACAGCATTTAGTTGGCTTATAGAAATGCCCTGTATGTTGTGGAGTATGTATAGTGGGACATTTGAAACTGAGGCAAAAATATTCTACAAGTTCAGGCATCTGAATTAATATCACCAAAGGAGCTGTAGTTTTTACATTTTTATTGTAACTTTGTAGCAGTAGCATTTAAAACAAAAGGCCAAACTGGAAACTTTTACCTCCTGGAGCTCCTCTGATGTTTACTGGAATTTACCTGAATAATTGTGAGCAAAGAACTGAAGATTAAGTGTAATTTTTCCATCTATTTTGTGACTGAGTTACACAACCCATCTCATTTTAAACAACCTCGATGCACTTTGTTAAAGTCTCCATTACCTGTGTTGCGTACCCTGAACAATTAGGTCTTGGTTCACAAGCAAACTCTCTTCCCTGTTAGATTGTGGACTTGGGAGAAAGGTCCAGCTACAAGCAATGCAAGCTCCTGCCATATTCTCTCCCCAGCACCTGGTCTTGACCTCCTCTACCTGAGGAGAGAGAATTGCCCTTTATGACACCGTTTCATGTCATGGATGACTCATGGTAGAATGGCAAATGGTGCCTTCTGCAGGGAAGGAAGCATGTGTGTGCCCCAGCACCTAGCAGGGACTTCTGGGTGGTTTTTCAGCTCTTTTCACCTGTCTTACAAATAAGAGTGAATGTGATTCGTGGGGGTTCATTGCAGTGTATGTTGTGTGGATTTTGTGGGGTTTTGAAATCAGCAGAATTTAGAGCAGGACAAAGAATAACACAGCCTAACATTCAGAGAATCCTGTTCTGAGCTCTTAAGCTCTCCTCACCTCAACAGGTTGAAAGCAAGCGTTTTATTGGTAGTACCTGAGTAAAAAGAGCAAGAAGAACATGCTCTACTAGGAAATAGGAAATTACCCGTTCTTATTGCCCTATCCTAGGGTCATTTCTAGGCTTTATTAAGAGAGGCAGTAGAATGGCACAAATCTGAATTTGTCTGCGGTGAGTGCAAAGGACATTTTGTTTTTCAGAAGAAACACGGAAGAAGAAAGTGCTGATGCTGCGCAAAGGGATTTGAAGATAGCTGAAGGCAGAGGACTGCCTCACATCTGTAGTCTTTTAATGTGTTTTAATGAAGAAGAAAAAGGGTTTATAGCTTAGAGTGGGGAAGTGGAGAACACATGCTTTCTCTGACACCAGCACCCCTGCGAAGTTTTTGAGCCTCTCGCTGAACTGTGAATTCAAGTGCAACCAAGGAGTGCTCAAAAAGAGAAGACCTGTCTCAGTAAGATTGGCACCTCAGAGATACGTAGATATTGGCTTTGCGCTCATCTCATGGGAGAGGCCACTGATCTGATTAGGCCAGCAGACTTATGTAGAGGAACAAAATAATTTTGAAATTGTTTTCAAAATTATGGGAACAAATGCATGTTTTTTTCTCTACTTTGATACGATTTGAAATGGCAAAAGGATCTGACTCAAACATTCAAGGAGGTGGGGGGGAAACAAACCCAACACATTTACATCTCTTTTGGACAGAGTCCAAAGAAAGAAAGTACTGACTAGTGAGAGCATGAGAAAATGGGTTATTATATTGGAAATCAGATTAGTGTTTTAACTCTCATGTTTTCTTAGGGAAAACAGTGATGTGATACAGGAACATATATGTTGAGCGTATTCATTACAGTGAGTTTCATAAGTGTTCTGTGGGAGACAATTCTAGGCCTAAAATCAATTGTTTTAGTCCAAAGGGAAAAAACCCCAAAGTATTCTTACCTCTCTCTTTTAAGAGAGGGCACTTCAGGTATTGCAGAAAGAAGGCTGTTATTAATTTGGGCTGTTTCCCATAGGAATGCTAGGTTGTTGTGGAGCCAGAATTCGTGTTAGGACACATGCTTTAAGTTAATTGTTTGTGTGAGAGTAAATGGCTGCAGGTCAGGGTTGCTTGTTTAGTCTGGGAAAAGTACACAGGAGTACTTAGCAGGGGAAATAAGAAAAAGGGAGGCTTTATCCTCCAGTGGTGAGTTTGGAATAACCAGTTCTGTATCGGTTCTGTAGGCTGAATTCAGGGAGTAACCCAGGTGGCGAGTTTGACTCCTTGAAGGCCAACCTCAGCACTCCAGTGAAAATGGTCCCATTTGTGCAAGGTGATGATTGCCTTCTTCCTGATTCTGAGCACCTCCTGGAACCAGCAGGAGATGATGGTGCACGGCTCAGGCACAGAGATGCGCCTTTCCCTGTTTCAGGATTTGGAATTATTTTGGGACTTCCTTAATGAACTCCAGTAAATTTTTCTGGCTAACAAAGACACCTCCTTAAACCAAATAATCTAAGGAAGCAAATGAAAAAAAGCTTTGCTTGCAAGGTATGCTACCCTATTTAATTTGTTTTTCCAGCCTTCGACTCACTATTTGCTACAAGTGAGATCAAGCTGACTGGTCATTTTCTCAGCCTGCAAATCATTTCCTTGGTTCTTTTTTAGAACTTGATAGGCTTCATTCTTAAGACTCCTTGTACCACAAATACTTTGCAGAAATACGTCTTGCCAGTCTTCTTTTTTTTTTTTTTTAAAACTTAAGGAAAGTTATCCTTTCCTAAAATGGAAAGGGTAAAGCTAATTGTAAAGCACAGCTGTGAATTTAGGACTAAATTGTAATACATTTGCTTCATACAAAGTTGTATTCAAAAAACATTCTACTAAATTTAACTTGAGGATTTGCACAGTAAGGCAGTAGGCCCCAGAGTGAGAGAAGTGTCACAGTTTGGTCCGTAATACTGTATAAAGCAATTTTAGTACAAAATTTGAAAAATCTGTCATCCTTTATATCTTATTGTCATGTTTTTTATGAAGAACAAAAAATCCCCTGACATAGCTGTGTCCTTATAAGAGTACTTGCATATTGGGCAGAAAAAATTATCATCTCTTGGAACTGCATTCTGATCAAGTGTGGATTTATGGAGTTAACCATTTGTAAGTAAATATGCAAGCTTTTTTGCCACAGAACAAGACTGACTTATACAGTGCTCAAAGAGAACCCCCTAGGAATCAATTGGCTTTATTTGCAAGCAAATCTCTGCTTGCTACTGGTACTCTGAGCTCCAAATGTCATTTTGAGATTCAGCAGCCGTTTATAAATAAGCTATAAGGGCTGAATACTGAAAGCATAAAGTCTGTAATGCTATTTTTTTTTTTTTCCTAAATTGAAAATGCCTATGACCATGTGGAACTTATGTTGCTCATGTGTATGAATATGAGCTCTCACCAGAGGCATGGTTCACATTAAATCTCAGTATTACACCTCCATGTATTTTTGCAGTTCAATGTGAAAGAATATTATTCTTGAGCCAACCTGGTCAAGGTTGCGAATACAGGGGCAGAAACCTTAAATCTGTTGGCAGATCTGCTGCGGCCTATTGTATATCTGTGAGCACACCACAGTGCTTCTGTTCCCATCTTCATCCTTTGTCTGCATAGCCTATTTAGACTGAAAAATCTTTGAGGCAAGAACTTTCCCACTGCGTTTGCAAAGGGGATCTGATCTCACTTGGGGCCCCAAGGCATTGCTGAAGTAAAAATAATAGGAATAATTGCATTCAAAATTGGCAAAGGAAAGAATATTTCTTTATTTTCAGAGGCTGAATAAGTTGCTGTATTACATCCGTACCTTTTTTTTTTTTTTCCAGGACATCAGAAGGCCTTTTTTCTCTTAATCAAATCTTTACATATCGCTTCCCTTACTCAGTGAAGAAGGGACAGAGTTCTCACTATGTTGCCACATGATTAACCAAGGTCCACAACACATGCAGAACTGAAGTTCAGGGATATTTTATAGTTTAGAAGTTTTATTTAGGGATTCAGAAGTTTACATTTTTCACCTCTGAAATTGGCTACTATGTGATTGTGCTGTTATTGTGTCATTCTCACAGGGCTATCTTTGCATCAGCAAAGTAGATTTGGTTGAAAATTGTTAACATTTTAGTTGCTTTCAAGGGGTACCTGATGAAAGTATATTAATTGACTCAAAAAGCCTCCAACATGGAGGTATTTTCAATCAAAAAATGGAAATATCTTTTCTGTTTGTTTCTCATATGCTGTTTTTAAAGATGCAATGCTATAAGAGCAAAAGGTAATCTTTAAGAGAAAAAAACCCTGTCTGTCCTAAACAATGCATGGGTTGGAAGAATTAAACATGAATGAAGGGAGTTGGCAGCTGATATTGGCAGTTGTGAGACTTCACCGATTTGGGAAAAAAAGGCAAAAGGCATGCCATGACTCAGCAACCAATGTTATCATCCAAAACAAAGAATTGAAGAAGTGTGAGTTAATGAGAGCTATGTTATGCTGATGACGTATTTTATAGGGTATCTGTTAGTGGGCTTTGTTCCTGCAAAGGCATTATGTTGTCATGAAGACTGAATGTTTTTCATTTACTTGCTCATATCTTCCATTATTTTGACTATTATTTTGTTCTAATTTCATTATTCACAATTATGTTAAACATTGTTTATTATAACAATTTAACAATTATTTTAAAATTATGTTATAAAAAGGAACATCAGTGTATTAATTTCAAAAATTTGATTTTACAATGTAGGTGACTTTATGCAGTTAAACTCTTTCTTCAGTTCCCTTTTAACTGGTTGGTCTTCTCTGTTCTCTGGAACACTTGATATCATTGCCAGAAAAGAAAGGCTTCTTGATGGTTCATTTTTGTGCATGACACACCTCCTGCAACGTATGAATATGTGGGGTAGTATAGGATTCACATTCTTTATAGCAAATTATTATCTCTTGGGTGATGACTCCTCTCTCATCTCCTCCTCCTCTCCTCTCCTCCTCCTCTCCTCTCCTCTCCTCTCCTCTCCTCTCCTCTCCTCTCCTCTCCTCTCCTCTCCTCTCCTCTCCTCTCCTCTCCTCTCCTCTCCTCTCCTCTCCTCTCCTCTCCTCTCCTCTCCTCTCCTCTCCTCTCCTCAGCTTTAATTAGGCCAAAACATTAAACTTCTGCAAGATTATTTGAACTGATTTATGACCTTGCTAGTCAAGGCCTCATCTCAATCCCATGAAAGTCAATGAGAATCTTTTAATGGGGACTGAGTTGGGTCTCATTAGAGCATTTCTGTGGCAGAGCATCTCCAGTGTATGTGGAGATTTCTAAAGTACAGTGGATATCTTGGTTAGTTTTCGCCAAGGATGTCTGTTCACCTTGTGAAACTTCAAGTCAGTGAATAAGTACATTGCAAAAGACTTTTGTTATGCCAGCAGCCTGCATCTCTAATTCAGTGAAGAACGCAGCACATGTCTAACATCCCTTACATGACCAAGTGCTTTGATGAACAGGAAAAGACGGTATGGTTCACTTAAAGTTGATTTTAAGTGTTTTGTTGAATAGACCACTGAATGCACTGGAAGGAAAATGTGCTGCTAGGAATTGGTCAGGATATAAAGCTGCTTTCTGTTTTGTTTGCAAAGAGGAGACACAACTGTTCTGAAAGTTAAATAGCCCATCAGGCTATCATGGTTAAGATACTGAAGGAGCAACACACAAGGGAATGGCTTGGTTTGAGTTGGCCTTACCTTGCCCACAAGGTCTGGGGTGGAGTTTTTTCACCAGCTTCAGCCCTTTAAAAAGTAGGTATCCAAATATGAATTAGTTACTTCAGCGTCCCTTCCACGTATCAGAGGTAAAGGCATATCTTTAGGGAATCATTTCTCAGGTCTGTTTGAGATGGTTATTTTAAAATAAAGTAAATAATTGTGCCCTTGAAATGCTTATTTTTCTCTGATGACTATGAAGGATGTCTACAGAGTCAGCCTAGGCAGAAATGATTACACTGTAGAAGTTCGTATTAGATATGATGAATCAGGTCAGTTTCCTACTGCTGAATTGACTGAAGATGTTTCTTTGCCACAGCTTTCAAATACGGCCCAAAATTCAAAGACTTGTTCTTGATTCAGACACAACATCTGATACAATGTCACAAACCCCTTGAACATACAGGGACTTAAAATGAAGACTGTAATGGATAGAAAAAAAAATCTCTTACTGTGTCTAGAAGAGTTTTGGCCTCTCTTTGTTTGGTATGGAAACATACTTTAGATCATCCCTCAGTTTCATATATTCTTCTTCTGTTGGAGAAACTAGAAAATATAACTATAAATGGAAATAATTGTTCTAGAGGACCAGATCTGAAAACCTAGAAAGTCTCCTCCAGTCATGTGTTCTTATATGTAAGCTGAGGAGGAGGAGGAACAGAAAAGAAAGGAGACAGGCATTGGAATGGTTTATCTTGGGTGTGATTGGTTCATCTATTCTTCATTTAAGTTATTTAAGTTATTACCTGGATTGGTGACAAGCTCCATGATTACATATTATACTGGTGCTTAGATTAACCAAAGACATAAAATATTAGAGTGGGGAAAATAAACAACCCAAACAAAAACTACTAAAAGGCAATCTTCCTTATTTCAGTGGCAAAAATCTGCAAGTTTCACTTCCCCACATCACTGGAGTTATATGGTTATACAAGTTTAGTTTTAGTTCTTGATCTGCCATTGAAACATACTTTTAATCAAAACAAGCAGAGATTGAGAAGAAGCAAATGTTGATCACTCAGCTAAAAGATATTTTTTTGTAATAAAGTAAGAAAAAACAGTTTTATCACTCATTGAATCTGGTGATCTTGAAAAATGTTCCATATTCCAACAAGAAAAAACAAATTAGCAAAGTGTCAACACAATCTAAAATGAAGTAGTTTGAGAAAATCCTGAATCTACTTATCTGGAGCTGATAATAAGAGCAGGATAATTTTTTTAAGTGTCCTGGTTCTGAACTTTGCTCTTGCACCTTATGAACAAACAAGCAGAATTTGAGCTTATACAGAACTGCTTTCAAGGACACTTGCCTCTCTGACAAAGAAGGGACAGGTAAAACTGGTATTTACTTCAGTGACGCAACATGTATTTGGCATTATATAAAAACTAGTGAAAATTGAAGCAAGCATATAGGACATGAAAAAAACCTAAATATACAAGCATATAATATGTGTTGACCCTTTTAAATGCATAAAGCTATCTGTTGTCCCTTGCAAATGAAATAAGGATTATATGGACACTAAACCACATGCAATGCGTGCATGCTGCTGCTCTGGAAGCTTTCCAAACATACACCACTCGAGTGCTACTAAATGGTTTGAAAACTAAAGGGATTTTACTCTTCTTCAAAATACGTCCTTTTTTTAGCCTGCTATATTACTGAACACTAACTTCCTGATGACTTTCAGTGTGCACTATGCACATTTAAGTGTATATGATGTAAGTGGAAGTGTTTTATGAGCTATGCTGAGGAATGTTTACAGAAAACATTGACAGTTCCTATCATACATCGATGTGACAGAAGTTTGCTGGTGTACTTCAGCTATGAGCTGAAAAGTATCTTAAGTTTGAAATCACAATGGGCATCCACACTCCTGGCTTTCCAAGGCAACTGTGCACAGCAGTTCCTGAGAAGAAACTGTAACCCTCCCCTTGGATTCTCAGTACTACACAAAAGGGATTCAGCAGTTTTTAACTGCTGCCTTTGCAGGTCACTCAAAAAGGGCTCAGTTTAGTGCCTTGTCCATTCTCGCTGTAGTGCACGGAGGGCTGATACAGAAAAAAGTGAACACAACCTCCTGTAGCTGTATGTTTCAGACCTTGCAAACACTTGTTGCATAATGTCCTCAGATTATAACCTCTCTTTGCTGTTCACACTGAAACTTTCATTCATATTCCTATTGTTTTGCATTCTGGTTTAATGCAGCATATGTGTCTCTGGCTTTGACAGATTAAATCTTGCGAGGACAATACCCACCTAATATGCTCCTCAGAGATTATTTTTGAGACCAATGCACTGACCATCTCACCTCTTTCTTTGGATCCTGCCAATGGCTTTCTCTGCATTCAGTGTTTCTCATAACTTTCAAAGATCTTCCCAGCTCCCCTTACCTCCTGGGCTTCTCTTTTGGGATGTTGTCTCTGGCCCAGAATTTTGCCCCATTGGTCACTATTTTAACTTGAAAACAAATCCTTCCTGGTGCCATTCATGCCTGGTTAATGTGTTTCAGGTGTTCACATTGTCCTCTTTCAAGTTCTTTTTGAAAGGCATTTTCTATAATGCTTACCAAAACCTTGAAGCCAAGGAAGCTGTAGGTGTGTTCAGGCCATCTCTTGTCTTGCTGGCCAGTACTGCCTCCTCTGTTTGTCCTGTTATTGTTGATCTCTGAGACTATCTTTTTGATTTTCTGCTCATGTAGCATAAAGAACAATGGCTTGCCTGGTAGTATGTAAAAAATATCTAGTAATGACTGTGTATTTTCAGGTGGCATCCTGGGTAAAATTGTAAAGAAATCAGCACAAAATTGAACATATTTTATAGAAATTAAAATAAAAAAAAAATAAATTCAGAGCATATGCTGAGTAAGCGACAACAATAATGAAAAAGAAAAAAAAAGAGCTTTATAGACATACGGGTCCACTTATGGACTAATGAAAAAATCCTGCCCTATATCTCTCCAGCTGAGACATGGCAGAGGCTCTGTTGTCATACATCATGAAGGCTTGCCCTGTGTAGCTGCTGTAGAAATTCCTGCACCTCCCCACTTTTGCATTTGATATATATTTAAATCCTAGTAATCTTGGCTCTCAGCTGACTATCAGTCCCAAAGAGATTTAGGATAGGGTAAGCCAAGGGTTGTGAGTCCATAGCTATGCAAATTCCAGATTCACTGGGGAAACGCAGCAAGAACTCTTAGAGCTTATGAGATGGAACAGAGTTCAGAGCTTCTGGTTTCGAGGCAGATCATCAGTCTGAAATGCAAATTGCTGTATTTGGTTTTCCTTTTTTAGTTATTACTCTTTTCGGTGTCTGATCTGGAGGGAAACTTGCAGCTAATAGTAGTAGAACATTCATGTTGACATGCACAGACACGGACACCCGGACAATATTGCACGTAATTTCCATAAAAAGAATTAAGGAGTGAAGTTGCTTTGCCTGGGAAGAGTGTTATACTAGGCAAATTGCCACTGACACCACCAGATGAAATATGTTCGGCCACCACAGTCTCTCAAAACTAAATGCAAAGTGAGGCTGTCTGACTCAAATTCTTATGAAGTGTTTCAAAACACTAGTTTCTACACTTTATTATGTCTTTTTTTTTCTCTAAAGACCAGCAAAAAGTTGGTGTATCCTTACAGAGAGGATGGCAGAGGGAAAGAAAAAGGAAGATCATTTTTTGGTTTATTTTTGTGGTGGAGACTCACATACCATGGTGATGACCAGCCTTATAAAATTCTAGATAGTCATAACAGACCGCAAAGGAGTCACAAAGTCATTATAGTTGGTGTATTAATAATCCTCATACTGTAATAAGGAGTGTCCAAATAGCCAATGACATCAGAGACCTTTATAGCTCCAGAGGAACTATTAGATTTTATCTTCTCAAGAATCCTTAGATTAAAGAGTCCTCAACAAGACCCTGACACAATAAAACATAACGATTTCAAAAGATTTGCTGTGTTCTATTGTGTCAATAATTTGCATACTAAGGAGCCCCTGTGGTACCATAGTCCTTGACGTTACAGAACATGGACTTGGTACATACTGAGTGGCATTTACATTACCAGACAGTCCATACACGGGAATTCTTGAATATTATAACTGAAAAAGAAAACAAGCTTCACCTGAGTTTTAATTAAGAAAATTAACACCAAATATCCTGTGTTATTTCTTAAGCCCATAAAGACACGAAATATGAAGGCAAACTAACTTCTCATGTAATCCTGAAGGCTGGATTACTCTCAGCTAGTTGCATGAGAGTAATTCCTTTAACCTCATTTATGAGGATACTATCCTTAGTCTTTGTACTCACTCACAGCATCACAAATGTCTTGGTGTTATATGTTAGCTTATGTAACCCACAGACCAATATGTTTTCCTGCAAAAGCATGAATTAAGGAACAAGCAGGTGCTTTAACACTGAATCGCTCGCTCTTTTTTTTTGTGTGTCTGGGTAAGTGACATCCTTAACCTGACTTTAACAGTGTGTATGCAAATATTGCTGTGTAGGTGAAGAGTTCCCTCTTAGTGAATAGTTTTATGTGTGCTGCAGAAGAATTAATGTGTCTCTATAAGATAAGAGAAAGAGACTCAACCATGACTGTTGGAGGGAGCTTCACTCTAGACAGTGAGAAGATTTTTTTACTCTGCTGAGCACAAGTCCTGCTGTTAATAATTGAAGGTTGCTTTGCGGAGAAAGGACTGTCCATATCCATCATTTTGAAGATGAAATTTTTCAGGTTCTCTGTTTTATGCCATATCAAACAATCCTACAGCATGCAATTCACAAGTCGCATGACCAGCCCCAAGTTTCTGGCCTTTGAAAAGTTTGCTATTTTGACTTAAGTATTGAGATACTTCTTTTCTATTACAAAGAAGATGCATCTTTTGAGGATTCAAAGAAGCAAAAAAGAATATCCTCATTTTCCTTGACAGAATGCTTGCTGTGTTCTCCATGTTGAAGACTGGCAAATATGAACAGACAGGTTTACCCTTTTATCCCTTCTTGTTACCCAATGTGGCTTTTAGGTCTTTCTCCAAATGAAGCACTCTGCAAGACATCCAAGGATAAAAGAGAAGGAGAATGAACTCACCTACATAGAGCTTATGAAGGCTTTAACTTTTTGATTGATAATGTTTCTGTACCTGTGGCACATATTTTAAAACCCTTCTACAACTGTGAGTGAAAATACTTTTGCGAATACTCATAGTGTGTGCATGGGTGTGTATAAAAAACGCAGAACAGAACAAAATTTTAAAGTTAGAGAATAGGCACATTCTGTTATTGATAGTTGTTATGCAAGACTTGTAAGACTTCTACGATGGAATGGTGGTAGCAGGAAGCCTTAAAAAGCGATGTGGTCCTTGCATGAGTTTTGCCTAAATTTATCAGTTTGCTGTGGTTTTTTGCTTGCTATTCCAAGAAAGAAATTAACACCTTGTCAGCATGGCAGAGGAGAGAAACACAGTAAGTCTTCATAGATCATTGACAACTACTGATCTCTTGTGCACTGTAGGCAGATTGCTCTAAACAGGAGACCTAAATTTATCTCTAGCTAATAGATAGGCAAAGAAAATCAAAGCCCTGATATGCACTTACTGTAGAGGGGAGAGCTTCTGCATCCCTAATCCCTTCCTTCTGTATGAATAATCTTCTATAAATAATTTTTTTTAAAAAGTTATTTCTAATACAAACGAGTTTTGGCCATTCACCAAATAGATCATAGAGTTTACTGCTCTCCAAAGCATTTGGCAGTGAGAGTGGAAATGAGTGCAACTGGAATTTGAAGAAAAGTATCTCTGCAAAGAGTGGGAAAACTGTGGTCAATGATTCTTCGAAAGACTGAAAGAAGTTATGCAATATGCGCACATCTGCAGAGACTGAGTGGATGCACTTGTTTCACCGTTTGAGGTAGTCTAGTTGGTTTTTTCGCATGTTTTGAACAGGGCTATTTCAACAAGCGCTTGATCTTTTTTTCCTTTGCAAAGCACTGACTTTGCTATCACTGTTGTTATTGCTGTGCTAATGTTATCATACTCTGATTATTTTCACTGTGTATGTGTTTGTTGCTTCCTGTACAGTGTATAACATTTTTGCAGGCAAAAGCCGGAGCAGCAGTCCCCTTTTAATACAAACCCCATTAAAAGCTGCCATTCTTAAATTAGCTCAGCAAAAAAAGTGCATTTTATAGTCAAGCAAGCAGTAATTAGACACTGTGGCTATGAGTGGCCCTTGTGGTGTTTGGACCAAGTCCAAATGTACCTTCTGTCTGTCTCTGACACAGGCAGACAATAGTAGTATTATTTACTGTGCTGGCTCTGTGTAATTCGACAGGCCAGCTGCAAGAACAAAGAACCACTAACATTTTGCCCAGCCCTATTCCCAACTGAAGGCCCATCTACATTTCATAAATAATTTCCGAAAATACTGGATTCTCTTTCTTTTCTATAGCCTTTACTGTGCTAATTTAGAGAATAAAAGTTAGCCTTGCAAACAGTATCCTCTTCCTGTGCTGTCATTCATGTATTTTCAGTTCTTGGACACCATCCTTACCTTGACCCCAGAGTCATTATTGTGTACGTCTTGTCTCCTTAGCTGTGCCCAGAAGTAGGGAACTAGCCCTGTTACTGACTTTCCCATGATTCTAAAGTTAACCAAAGGGTTTGGGGATGGGTAATTTTACTCCATGTAATAAATGACTGACCTCCTGTGACGTTATTAAGACACAAAAGTTTAAAAGGTATTCAGGAAGCACACCCCTCCTACATAGCAATAAGCAACATACAAATGAACACAAGAGGGAGTATTAGGTAATAGTTAATATAAGGGGGATTGGTATCAAGGGATTCCTGGACCTAATACTATCTGTAGTTTTGTCTTTGTTTTTACATCCTTGGGTAGCTTTTCAAAATGTAACCTGTCAAGAACAATGAGACAGCATGTGAACAACCACACCTCCAGTTTACATCCATTGTATCTGCATTTCCAACCAAGGAAAAGATGAGAAGAGCTGTTACCTGTGCATTTTTGCATATAACCTCAGGCTTCCTGAAAGTTCAGGCAACTGAACTGTGTCTGTAAAATGGGTATAATGACATCTCATTAGGGACATTCCTTTCCTTCCATGAAAGGACGCCCCCTGTGAGTGTTTTTTCTTGAGCTGGCATGAGCATTTGGAGTGCTGATTCTTTAAATGCAAAATATGTCCTTTCTTGTCATTAGGGCGTCCTGTTTTCTCATCCGGTTCCACAGGTAGCCTCTTCACCATCTTTTGCTGCCATTTCCCATAGGGGATGCCAGGTACGTATGTGAGAACATCCACAGGTGAGCAGCAGGCAGTGGGAACGGACTGGGAGCCCAGTCCTCTGATAGCTGTGCACTGGGCAGGCAGGTTGGTGGGAAGTGGGTGGAGGAAGCAAATTAATTGCAATCAGTAAAGAACTAAAACAGATGACTCCCTTAGGAGACAGAGAGGAGGTGGGAATTCTCTGACTCACCGTCCCATCACCATTCCTCCAGGGCTTCTCCTAGAGCACTGCTGCTACATGCCAGCCCTTACACAAGGCTGAAACAAAAGGCTCGCTCTCTCCTTCACAGAATGCAATTTCCATGAAGTATGGACACGCTGCTCTCATTAACAGACATGTAAGAATATAGCACACATGCCCACAGTGTTCTGTAAATAATAATCATAATACTGACAGAGTCGTGTTGAATTCTGTCAGGTAAAGATTAAGAGATCCTCAGAGTTGCGTTATTATGCCAAACTGCATACGGCCATTTGAAACACATATAGTAACACCATTCTTTGATTTTTTAAACGTGATCCTAGGAATCCCTTAAATAATTTGTTAGGTGTTTATCAGAAATCTCTTTGCCAACTATTTAGTTGGGATTTATAGAAAATTATCTCCCCGCAGAAGAAATGCTTTCCAAGTGTCACAGTGTACAGGTAAACACTGACCAGCACCCTCAGAAAACACGCTGTGAGATGAAATGATAGAAGCACAAAAGCAGAGTATGTGGTTGCTAATCAGCCAACTGGGGCATGCTGGCAGCAAGGCTTGGTTTCTTTTAACTACTCCGGCCCCTGGGAATACACTGCTGCCTGAAACCACTTTGACTGCCCTCAATGTTGAGCATAGGTGTTCAAAAAGATCTGCTTCAGTGCTTACTGCTTCAGTTTGTTTTGATGGACTTACGGAGAGTCTTGATTTATGTCAGAAATTCCCAGAATGAGCTTCAGTGGTATCTAAAATGGATGAGCTAATTTTCTCATAGGTAGAAATTGCCTTGATTTCTCCAGAATCTGGGCTTCCAGCACATTCACACACAGAGAAAGTCCCTCTGATAAATTAAACAACACTAAGCCAGGCTGACAGGATTTATTTATTTATATATTCATTTATTTTGCAATGTGTATTCACCTAAATATGAGTCAGCCAAATTTAAGAGCTGAAACTAAATTAAAACACCCAGCTTGTTAAGAGCTACCACAGATGACAAATTCCTGGACAAAGCTGAATTGCAGGTGCTGAGGTGCAGACTTGATTGCGTGCACAGTGAGAAAGCAAGCCCCTCTTCAGGATGCTGACAGTGTCCTCAAAAGGACTAGTTTGGCTTTAAGATAAATCTCTACTGGGAGGTACATGTTAAAGATGACTAGAAAACTGGAATCACAACTTGGGAAAATTTATTTTGGTTTTGTACTTCATCAGAATGAAAAATTAACGTGTTTGTAGGATTTTTCAGAAATAGTAATTTCACCTTCTGTCTCCATCTGTATTAGCAAAGAATCCCTACAAGGAGCACACACTCAGGATGCAGGAGATCCTCAGCAGAAGAGTTTATGTGTTGCTTGATTTGGGGTTCAAAACCACATCTCCAATACACAAGGTGAAAGATCTAATTCCTACATTTTTGTAGGACAGGTTTTACTGTTTCATTTTTGGTCCTGCAAAGCCTTTTTTTGGTGAAAGATCCACTGAACTTGATAAACTACTGAGAAAACTTCGTAATTTTGTAAATTGGTATTTTCCAGTAAAAAAGAAAAAAAAAGAAAAAAAAATCTAAAAGACAGGCTGTAGGTTGACTGCATATTTCTAATTTTCTATTTCTAATTTATTCTTTTGCCACAGAGAATTGATAGTGTGCTAAGGAATAATGGAATTGGCTCATATTTTCATATTTTTCATATTTCATCCAGATTGCTCCTATCCCCAAACAAGGACAGTGATATTTTCACAAATATTGTTTTTAACCTTAGGACTCATTTCCTTCTATAACAGCTGGTTTAACTGTTGTTTTTGAGGAAATCTCACCAGAAATTGCTTTTGAGTGTGTAAATACATTCTGGTCGGTGCTTCAGCTGGCCCATCTGACCACAAACCACAATGAGAGATAAGGCTTTAGCCAGGCCTATCATAGAGTCCCTTTTAAAAACAGCCACAAATGATGGGGATAAGTATGGTCTTCTGGCCACAGAATAATAGTCCTTAACCATGATTAACCTTTCTACATAACACTGACTCATTGTTGAGGCTATTAGAACTGTAATTCCTCTGTTTATCGTATTGCTGATCAGGAATACGTATTTTTTTCTTTTCTATTATTTGTCATAGTAGGAAACAGGACTTTTCTACTTGTAGTAGAAGACGGTATGTTGGAAAAGGCTGGTCTAGAAGTGATAGTTCTCTGAGAGTTTGCCAGGATTGTTAGTCTATCTAGTCTTGTCAACAGACTGTACCTTGCTAAGGCAAGGATGAATAAAATGGCAGTTTTGTAACTCACTCACTTAAGCAACCAAACAAAACCACCTATTGCACTGTTACACATGGTTTTATTTAGGACAGGATTTTTTTTTTTTTTTTTAAATTATTCATTACTGTCCTGGTTTTGGCTGGGATAGAGTTAATTTTCTTCCTACTAGCTGGCATAGTGCTGCGTTTTGGATTTAGGATGAGAATAATGTTGATAACACGCTGATGTTTTAGTTGTTGCTAAGTACTGCTTACACTAGTCAAGGACTTTTCAGCTTCCCATGTTCTGCCAGGTGCACAAGAAGCTGGGAGGGGGCACAGCCAAGGCAGTTGACCCAAACTGACCAAAGGGCTATTCCATACGGTATGATGTCATGCTCAGTATAGAAACTGGGGGGAGTTGGCTGGGGGGCAACGATCGCTGCTCGGGCGCTGGCTGGGTGTCAGTTGGTGGGTGGTGAGTGGTTGCATCACTTTTTTTTTTCCCCTGGGTTTTGTTTCTCTCTCTCGTTGTTCTCCTTTTCATTACAATTTTTATTACTACTATTATTATTATTATTACTATTACTATTATTATTATTTTATTTCAATTATTAAACTGTTCTTATCTCAACCCATGAGTTTTCTTACTTTTGCCCTTCCAATTCTCTCCCCCATCCCACCGTGGGGGAGGAGTGAGCAAGTGGCTGTGTGGTGTTTTGTTGATGACAATTATTCCTTCACAGTGTGAAAAATATATAGTATGTTAATAGAAATATCTTAAATGCATTTTGATTCATTGGAGACAGGTATCAGACAAATCTGCAAGCAATTTTCCTGTATCTTCCCATCATCTTTTTCTTTTTAGACGGTGGAAAAAGTTATATTTTGACTGGAAGACAAAAAGAAACAGGTAATGCTTCATAAAACCTCACTGCACAAAATTTTAAATTTTAAAAAAGCATTCAACCTTTCGTATGTGTCTGTACGTGCTATGGTTCTTTCAGCACTGCCATGTCATTCTTTAGCCTCATGATCTTTTATTAATGTTTGCTGTGTGTCAAAAGTTGATAATTATTAGTAGAGATCGTCTGCCTCACAGGCACCTTACAATTTATCAGCAGACTATTATACAATTTGACCTTGTCCATAAAAGAGCACATTAAACACTATAAGAGGAAGAAAGTGTCCTGAGAGAGTAAAATTAGCAGTCAGTAAATCTACTCAGTGTCTAGTCTTGTATTGCATATGATGCTGACATGTTTGTATGTGCACACAAATGTGTTTGTGTGTATTTGCAAACAAATATATACACCCCTATTAATTTTTTTTTAACGTGTATTTCAATGCCCATCTAAATGCTCTGAACAGGTCTCCTGTAATTTAGAGTGCACCATACCACAGTGAAGAGTGCCTATAAATATCCACCAAAGATCACTGAAGAATCAAATATGAATTTAATTAAAAGGAATTAATACTAAGGTATTTAATCTGATAAGAGGCAGTATCAGTTAAGGACCTACTAAGGTATATTTTATAGTCACTGGGGCTTTGGCTTATCTTGCTTCTTCCTGTTTTTCTCAAACCACTGTGTGTGGGATATGTGTGCTCAGGATTGGAGTAGCTAAAAGCTACAGGCAACATTCTGCTTTCTGTTACCCCAGAACAACCTTTTTGATTTCCAAGAGGGTGCAGCCAGGTAACTAAGCACAAAAATGCAAACAGCTGCTGAATCCCATGCCAGATGTGGGGCAACTTTCTTGGTGGTCAGAGTGATTTCTGCCTGTGGAAAACTTTTGCAATACAATTCAATATGCAGGGCTCAGATTTACCATCCTCCATATGTACAAACTGTAGCTGCAAGAACTGATAAGAGGTATTCCAGGGCAGAATTTATCCCTTCATCTGCTGTATGTCACAAGTTATTATTTTTTGTAAACATGCTGAGTCTGCCTCTGATGAAAGGATGAAAGCTACTTCTTTCAGGAGGGCGAGACTGGACCTTAACCATTGTAATGACTGACGAGAATCCAGATCTTTCAAAGGATGGGCATAACTAGTACAGATGTTGCACTTTACCTGGACTTGTACATGTTCATGACGACTTTGTCAGCCAATGACAGAAATGTTCTCAGCTGCTCGCTGTTTGCTAATGACAAAACAACTACCTAAATTGAATGTTTGATTCTATTTAAAGGTCAACACGAGTGACTAATTCTAAATTATGTAATTATACTAAGAAAGCAGAGTTAAGAAGCTGCTAACCTGTATCATACAGAGACAACTGTGAAAATCTAATACTGTTGTTTTGAAAGATTTCTGTTAAATGAGCATCAAGTGACTGTTACCATTGTGGTAATGAGATGGTGTTATTAACAGGATGTGGCACAGATGAAATCTATAAGAAAGACCTTGCACTTTTGAGGGATGTTGAATAACAAAATGACTGCCTGAAAATTACTTCAGGTCACTCAGTGTTAGGAGCATTCTTCTCCACTGTCCAGAAGACACAACCACACACATGCACAGCCTTCCATCCCCTCTCCCTCCACAGCCCTTGGAAAACAGTTTCCCTCTCAAGCTAGTGGCACTGGCTTCTGGAGCAGATGAATCACTTCCAAAGAAGTCAATGTAGTACGTGACAGGCCCACATAAGCAGATAACTGTAATATTACAGGGATTTTATTGATATCTTTTTCCAGAATAGATTATCATGATTCATTTGTATCACAGCAGTTCCAAAAAGACTGATTCATGGATCAGAACTGTGTGTTGGTGTTAGGTACTGGGAATACATGGAGCAGCAATGCAGACCTTGCCTTCCCTGGAAACAGCGCTGGGTAGCATTGCCACCTCCCTGCTATTTTGCTATCCTCTTTCCCTCGAGCTGCGTGATGTAAAACTAGTCCTTCCTGCTGTTCTTGAACTGGTGATCCCACTCCCCCCAAACTTCAAGAATTCAAACTGTTTTGAGAAAAGTCCGGTTCAGTTCAACTCTCTGCCTAGCCTTTTCCAAACAATTGCTCCTACTGCTGCTGCGACGAACAGCCTTGCCACAGCCCTGTGTTTAAGAGGCTGGCTTTTTGTGTGCTTCATTTATAAATCCTGTTGGTGGAAACATTTCTGTAACTGGACCCAGTAGGAGTCTGACACTCTCATTGTGACTAGCTGTTTATTGTGCAAGCTGCTGACTAACTCGCAGTAACTAAAATATAATTTTCCAAAATAGACACAGATGACAAACAGATAATCACTGCGGAGAGCCAATATAACTAAGGAGTACACTCAAGGCTCTTTTAGGTGTACTTCACAGGCTCATTATAATCAGCAAACGGATCTTAACTCAGGCTGTCACCTACTCAAAACTATTCCTTATTTTCAAGGCTGTGTCTCGTTGTGCCACTTCAGATAAAGCAAAGGGGGTCCAGTCATGTGCTTTGGTACCACTTAGCTCTCAGATGGCATCCAAACTCTGTTCTTTTTCGCCTCAAAAATCCCTGTGACTCCTTCATCCTGTCTTCCCAGCTCTCACTCTGCCTGAGGAGCTGGATTGCTGGGGCCAAGGCAAGCAGGCTCCCTGCCCACAGGGGCTTCAGGAGCTGCTCAGCCCTTTAAATCCGCGGTGAGGAGCTGCTTCTTTCCTGTTCTCAGATTTTCCTGCAGTCAGCTTTATGCTTACATCAGTGCACAGCACTTAAAGAGTCTCTCAACATGGCTACCCTGCATGGCCTTGTAGCCATTATTTCCTAACAGAGATAGCAGGAAGACAGTCATACTTCAGGAAGATTTGAACAAAAAGACCTAAGATGATGGAGATTAAAAGTATTCAGCTGATACACAAGCAAACAAAGGAAAGCAAACACCTTGACTTAACTGAGGGGGCACAGGGCAAAGATATTGCCAAAGAATTCAGTTATCCTTGACTAGAATAAATAAGTAAATCCCTTGAGAATGGGACCCTGGGCACTTAAGCAACAGTAAAATAAATTAAAATCCTGTGTCTGATAATAAAATACAATGTAGCTTCGGTGTAAGATTTCTTGCTACCCTAAGGATGCTGTTTCTACTGAGGCCTCTGGTGTTCATCTATCTCATTAATAAAACCTGCAACAGAAAGAATCATCCCCACACACCTTAAAAAAATATGCATACATTTTGAAAAGTATCTAGGTTGGAGATGTCCAGTTAGATTTAAGATTCTTGGGCTGATGTCTAAATTCTGGGTGCAGAGGTGTCGCAGCTCTTTGTGTGGTGACCCCAACCTGATGGTGCTCATGAAAGTGCTGCAGAGGCACAAGCCTGGGCTGTTGGGGTCATGGCCACATCCACGTCTCTGTATCCTTGCCTCAGCACCTGGCCTGGTACATGCACATGGTGCTGCAAATAAAGCCACTGCAAACCCTAGAGCGGGTCTCTAGCCACTAGCAGATTTTCATGGCAGGTTTTGAAAAGGATTGGTTTTTGCCAGATGTGGAATAAAAAGAAATCCTAATAGCTGGGGGAGAGAGATTATCTATCTATCTATCTATCTATCTATCTATCTATCTATCTATCTATCTATCTTTGTTTAAAAACAAAGTGATAGCAAAAATCCTGACAATAATGTTTCTTCTTGTTTTTCACATTTTGTGAGGGTTTTTTTTAGCTTCAGTTTCATAGAAACTCCAATTATCAACCACTTTCCACATGCAGTCTAAAAAAGTTTTGACATTAGGAATGTCAGCGGCAGTCGGAGGTGGTGTCAGAGCAGCCGGCACGGAGTGCAGCAGGCTGTCTGCCCCAGTGCGAGAGGCCATGTGACACATCTTTTCAGAGTATCTTTTTCATTACGACTTTTCCCTCTCAGATTAGGCTAACTTGTTAACTCATCCACCCTGGTATCTTTCCATTAATGCCTCTGCTTTGTAAGCTATTTCTCACTCTCTGATCAGCTTGGGATCACATTTGGGATTGGGCTGTGTAAAGGAGAGACAACGCAGAGGAGATATTCAGGCTCAGGAGATATTTAGACATTTTATGTTCACACACATAGTATGTAACATTTTCTATCACAAAAAAAGAAAGAGGGAAAGAGGGAAGGAAGAAAAGGAGGGGAGGGAGGGAGGGAGGGAGGGAGGGAGGGAGGAAGGAAGGAAGGGGAGAGACGGAAAAAGTGAAAAAAGAAAGAGAGGAAAGGATGGAAAGAGGGAAAGGGGAAAACACAGAGAGAAAAAGAAAGAAAGAAAGAAAGAAAGAAAGAAAGAAAGAAAGAAAGAAAGAAAGAAAGAAAGAAAGAAAGAAAGAAAGAAAGAAAACCCTCCCACTTTTTCTGTAGAATGCTTCTCTATTCCAGAGCATAGTAGACAATAAGAACTTATTTTAATACACTGTGTTCTATAAAAGACAACAAAAAGATAATTTTCAATTTCTGTAAACAGAGAGAAAGAGAGAGATGCTGCTACACATACTGACCTTAGCAGAATTGCTCAAATTTAGCAATGAACCTGACAGATTTACATGATGCATATGAAGCAAGGCTCTTCGTCTTCATGTCCTTGTGCTCATTATAAAGGCATGGACGCAGAGCATAGTTTATAGAGTGATGATAAAATATACCATGGCACCTGGGCTCCCTGCAGAGTTCTGAAGATTTATCTGTCTTTAGGTGAGGTACTGTACAGGGATGTCTCACTCCCATCGCTGAACTTGTGAACTTAAACCTAGACTTGAAAGGATCACTCATCTGGCGAGAAGAAGAATTTAGTCTTTACCCATTCCAGAGTCCTCCCATGTCTGTTTTTTAATAAAGGACATCAGTGTACACAGTGGTGCTGAACTGTGTTTTTTGGTTGTGTGCTTTAACCTATGTGCGTTAGGATGTCTAATGGTAGTTTTATCTCTGCAGAAGCCCCGTTTGGGTTGAACAGAGCATGTCTGCTCTTTGTACCAATGCTTGTAGAAGAAGACCTTGAAGAAGGGTATGTGGCTGAAGCCAGACTTTGAGCAGAGCAGTAAATCCATGATGCCTTTAAGCATTTTCTAAGCTTTATACCAATATGTTATAGTCTTAAGTTATATTTGTGACAAAACTAGAAATATAAAATCCTTCCCTGTTCTGTGTTTATCATGGCACACAAATGTATTTTAAAAGGAAGATACTTTATCAAGTCTATGCTTTTGAAATGACTTTATTAATGCAATCAACAATCATTCTTCTAATCATCCAGAAACTCAGATGCCAGTCTACTTTAAATAGGTGTAGAACTGATAAGAAATGAACCTATTTTCTCTTTTAAGATATTATTTTCTGAAGCTAACAGACAGATTGTAGAAGGGGAGTTTTAATATGTACTAACTTTTACAAACAATTAATACGGTGATCTTAGGAACGTCACCAGTTTTGGTGTTAAAAATGTGAACACAATGTAATTTTGATTAGTCAGAAATTTATCCTCATCATCTGCTCATGATATGGGAAGGTAGGATTGTCCCAAATGAGATGCAGATTTTCCTGTTATAGCCTTTGAGAAACATACAACAAAAGAAAAATCTGACCTTAAAAAGCTGTTGATTGAAAGAGATGACACAACATACAGCTTACTACTAGGATCCACAATACATCATGTGTGCTTACCATTAGGAAAAATTATCAAACCTCCTTAAATTCAAGCATGACATTACTTGTGCAACCAGAGCAGCTTTAGTGAGACTTCTTAGGGGAGTAAAAAAAATGTTTTGGAAGTTTCTGGGGTCAGACTCTCCTAAGTCCTGCACCATAGAGGGTTCTACAATACAATCTAGGGTTTAAATTAGGTCTCCTGAGATCTTCAGAGAGCATAAACCAGGAAAGAATGTATCTATGCTTGTAACTTTAGGTTAAGAAGAAGAAAAACAAATGAAGAAATCTTTCTTCAGGGGCCTGTCAAGACACATGTTATTTATAGTTCTAAAACCAGTTTCAGTTCTATTTTGAAATATTTCCATGGGGACTTATTTCTAATTGCAAGACTAAAAATTGTAGAGATGGCTCCTGTGTGTTAATGAGCACCTGTACTCTTTCTGGGTGTCTGGGAGTGCCATTCTCCCTCTCTGCTGTCTCATCACATTCCCCAGCACTACCATATAGGAATATTTCTCCACTTGGTCAGTCCCCCTTATCTTGGTAGTACAGGGAAGCTGGTCCTTCCACTTGAACAGCATTGTGGGAGTGTGAGAGCTGCTTCCTCGCAGCTGGACTTCCATACCTATAAAACACATTTCTTTGTGGTTGCTTGCTCATGAAAGAGAATGAAAGCAGAGTAAGTCAGTGTTCTTTTTATTGTGCAGAGAGCCTGACATCTGGCAAGCATCTGGCTAGGGACTCTTATCAGGAAGGGTGGTGGTTAGAACATTTTACAGGTATAGGACCTTTAATCTGTAAAAGATTTGGGGTCAGAGCTCATTAGGCATTATCAACTGGGTTGGTTTTTACCAGCAGAAGTAGATGGCTTAACAAGTAGAGGACAGCCAGAGATCTGCTTCTTGTTCTGCAAGAACTCTTGTAACTCTACCTTAGGATGCCCCAATACTGTGTTGCCAGTGATAATGGCAGTTATAATGACTCAACAAAACAGAGCAATGCTCCAGTTTAGTGTAACGTTTCTGCTTGACAGAGACACTGAAAATAGGAGCTGGTCATGGTTTTGCCTTCTGGTTCTAAAAACTGAAAGTACGCTGCTTTATGGGTTATGTTAACTCCAGACACAGGTTTCCCTTAATGGGTTAAAAAGGAAGATTACCTTTGAAGAGATGGCGGAGTGGAGGACGACAGACACATTTGCACACATTGGGCCTTTCACAGCCTTTCAGTTGCTTTTGCTATTGTAAAACTACAGAAGAGCAGAATTTCAGTGCAAATGGAAGCTGCTGCTTCTGCTTATCTAGTGATGGCTGCTTCAGGAAAGGAAAAATAAACCATACTGTAGGATGGGTGCTGGATCCTGCACTTGGGTCACAACAACCCCATGCAATGCTACAGGCTTGGGGAAGAGTGGCTGGAAAGCTGCCTGGTGGAAAAGGACCTGGGGGTGTTGGTCGACAGGTGGCTGAATGTGAGCCAGAAGTGTGCCCAGGTGGCCAAGAAGGCCAACAGTATCCTGGCTTGTATCAGGAATAGTGTGGCCAGCAGGAGTAAGGAAGTGATTGTCCCCCCGTACTCGGTACTGGTGAGACCGCACCTCAAATACTGTGTTCAGTTTTGGGACCCTCACTACAAGACAGATACTGAGTTGCTGGAGCATGTCCAGAGAAGGGCAACAAAGCTGGTGAAGGGTCCTGGAGAGCAAGTCTTATGAGGAGTGGCTGAGGGAACTGGGATTGTTTAGCTTGGAGAAGAGGAGGCTGAGGGGAGACCTTATCGCTCTCTACAACTACCTGAAAGGAGGTTGTAGTGAGGTGGGTGTTGGTCTCTTCTCCCAAGTAACAAGCGATAGAACAAGAGGAAATGGGCTCAATTTGCACCAGGGGAGGTTTAGATTGGATATTAGGAAAAACTTCTTTACTGAAAGAGTGGTCAAGCATTGGAACAGGCTGTCCAGAGAGGTGGTGGAATCACCATCCTTGGAAGTGTTCAAAAAACAGGTAGACGTGACACTTTGGGACATGGTTTAGTAGGCATGGTGGTGTTGGGTTCATGGTTGGACTGATGATCTTAGAAGTCCTTTCCAACCTTATTGATTCCTAGTTTTACTTTCATTAAAAAATAATCCAGCCACCAAGCCAGGAAACATGAAATTAATTATTACTCTACCCTTAATCGGTTTAGTGATGGACTTAGCGTTAGGCTAATGGTTGGACTTGATAATCTTAAAGGTCTTTTCCAACCTAAATTATTCTATGATTCTATGATTATTAACAACTAGGGAAAAAATGTGTCCTGTTCCTGATCCTGCTTGTGGCAGGAGCAAAACTGTAATGTTTTTCTGCATTATCTTGGGGAATGGTGATATGTGCTAAAAGCAAAATGTTTGTACCTGCAGCAGAAATGTTCTTGCAGATACTTATCTCTTGCAGGTACAGGCAGGAGTGGGCATGAAAAGGATACCTGATGACGGCAAAATAAATATATTCTGTCTGAAGATTTAGGAACTGCTTCCTATAGCTAGGATCTCACGCCCCTAACAACCTCGTTTTGACTGGGAGAAGCCACTAGCAACACTAGCTATGGCCTATTCCTTGCCCTTAAAGTCTGCTACTTAGATTATTTTGCCTTCAGAAAGATAGGGAGGTACTTCTGTTCTTTTTTGCTTTCTGTGCAGGGCCCGTGCTTCACCAAGCAACATTTATTCCTAAATAATGGAATATCTCAGAGGTTAGGATGAGAGGAAAACATTTTGTCTGGAAGGGATGACTAATCAACCCAAAGGCCTTTTCAGAGGAGACCAGGTGTGTAGGCAGCAAAGACATTAATTCCAATTTTTATTTTGCCTCATAGAAGTGAATTTGCAGAGGCAATAGCAGATTGTTGATTTTTTTTTTCGTTGTCTGACCCAGGGTCATCACTGCCTGAAAAAAACCCACTGAATGCATTATAAGGTGGACACACCTTTGGGGTTTATGTCTCAGCCAACTAGTGTTTGTAAGACTGTTATACCTTTTGTTCATGAAGACAGGAATCTAAATTTCAGTAGTAACAGTTCACCTACAAAGGATGCGAATAAGCATGAAGTTTCTAGTCTATGGCAGTGCTTTTCTACTACTGCTGGGATGAAAGCTGGAAAAATGAATAAATAAATAAATAAAATATTTATTTTATGGGGGAAATAAATTAGTGACTATCTATTTGGCAGAAGCAAGTAAGGGTAGTTGATCAGCTATGCATCTTTTTTAAGGAGGGGTTCCAAAGTGAACATAAAAAGAAGATTCCTGTGGGCAGCTTGTGAAGAGAGTGGCAATATTCAGGACTTACAATATTCTTGGACTTCTTGATAAAGTGATGCTAAACCTCTAGTGTTTTACTGCATGAGTTCAGTGGGGCTGACTGTCGGGCAGTTGTGTTAATTTGGGTGCAGGTCAGAATTTGGTGCCTCAGTTGTAATCTCTGGTGAAGTGACTATCTCAGAGTTTTAAAAACATGCTTTATTTCTGGCCTAAATAATCTAACTACAATGTTCAGCCTTTAGATCATTTTATATCTTTTGGATTTTTTAGATTAAAGTAATTTGTTACTATTTTTTCCCATGTAAGGGAATGACTGTGAACAAATGGCCCTTTAGCCTTCTCAAAATGGAAGAGACTGAGCTTCTCAAACCTTTCACTGTAAGACCTATTCTTTAATACTTTAACCATTACCTCAGCTTTTCACTGAACCTCTCCAATTTATCTAAAATGAACCTAACTACTTAGCCCAGTTGATGGCTATTTCAAGCAACTATGTAAGATAACTGTAAATATAAGGTCATCAAACTGCAGAACTTGAGTGGTTAGAAGTTTCTACTGTACTTTGTGTGATTGGTACAGATCTGAGCTCCAGAAAGGAGTTGCCTGAGGAAAATATTTTCTGAAAATGTGGTTATAGAACTAGATTTTCTTTTCTCCATCCAGATGTCCAAAATGACAAATGATTTGTAAGACACAGCACTTATTAATTTGGCTTTGTAATTTCCTTATAAGAGCTACTCAAGCATCACAATCAAACCCAGGAAAAAGACAAGTCTCTGGAATGACAGAAACTCAGATTTGGGGGTGCAAGCTTGCAAAGGGGTCTTGTCCTCACAGGCGCTCAAATGAAAACCTAAGCACTGGGGTAAAAGAAAAATCCAATTTCCATCAACATAGAAGGATGTTCAGATGCACTGTTGGGAATACAGAAGACTAACTTTGTGAGCAGCTGAACTGCTGCAACCTGTTTCCCTATGAATTCATGTCCTTTGCACTCCAAAAATTTCTCTAGTCTTACCTGCAATAAATGCAGCTGTGTCTTGTTGTAACAATGGAATAAATACAATAGTATGGACTTGCATGCCCTGACAGACTAGCTTTTTTTTACTTATTCCTTGGCTGTCTGACTGTTACTGACAGAAGGTGTAATAGCTGAGTTCTGCCTGTCTTTTCTTCAGTGGAGGCATTTCTTTTTGTCTGTTTCCCCTATCTATTCACCAACTTTCACAAAAGTTATAGAAACTTAATTACCCTTCAGGTTTTACCTATTGTTCAAATTTGTTTGAAATTCTCTATGGATTAAAGAAAGGTTATTGTGCAGGAACTGACAGACAAGTTGGTCATATTGGTCACATCTCCCTTAGAAAGCAGGCCTAAAAGAAGAAATAAAGAAAGAATAATGCAAAGAAACTTGAAGCAAATCCTTTCAGTTTCTCCTTTCACTTTCTCTCATTTCCCATTTACAACTTTTCTTGAGTTTGAGGTTCACTCAGTTTTAAGATAATTACAATTTTTAACATGAACACTAAATTAAAATTTTCATATATGTTAACTGGTGACCAGCACTTCATACAATTTTCATTATAAATCACATTATTTCTCTGGGTTGTTTACAAGAAAGAAATCTAAATGGGTCAAATCTTTCTGTTACCTTCTTTCTAGGTGTCAGTATTCCACCAGACAACAGTATACACAGTTCATTAAAAGCTAAGTATTCTGTATTATTAAATGCTTTGTGGAATGGAACATCTAAAATGAACTGCCAAAGCATAATATCTAAGCACTGGAAAAGATTAAGGAAGTGGATAGTAGATTTGAGAAAAGAAAAATAAGATCACTTGACCATCAATGCAGACCTTTTTGAGGAAGATAGGCTTTCTATAATGTATTTTCTTTGTTGCATTCATCAGAATTATCAAGCTTTCAGCAAAGACCTTGCAAAATTGGATCTGACTGCCATGTGGTTTAGAGCATGTTTTACTTATGGCTTTAAAAAATGAATGAAGAATGAAAATCATGATTGTGGGCAGATTCTTCCAAAATGTTTTAGCTACTCTTTATTTCATCTCACTCCTCAGCTGCCCAAAGCCGGATAGGAAGATCAAATACCCAGAGAATGGCATAGAAAGAGCCATCACAGGGAGAAGAGGACATCCAGTTGGACTGATGTAATCACCCAAATGCCTCTCCAGCTCAGCTCTAATTGAGGTTGTCATGACTTGGCAGAGCAAAAGCAAATTTTGTTGATGAAAATTTCATCACTGTTAAGTGAGAGGACCAGCCTTATGTAAGATCACCAAGCGGGTAGCAGAAATGAGGAGGTTATGCTTTTATCTAAGCACCTTGTCTTGCACCTACGGAAATTAAAAATTCAGGCCCAACTCCCTTCCTAGGGGCTTCTTTTACAGAGCTCTTGCAGGACTGCACAGGAAACCGCCTGGTCGAAGCAGATGTTCGGCTTCACTTACACAAAGGCAGCAGATACCACTCAGCCGCTCCTGCATTTTCATCGGAGGAGGATGGGGACACGCTGGGGAGTCCGAGAAATGCTACCCCTCACTGAGTAGTAGGGTTTCTGGTGTCATTTACTACATATATCAGCTGTAACTGGGGGATACTAGAAGAAAGCTTTGCTTTGTGGAAATGAAGAGATTTTTCATTTGTATTGCTTTAAAGACTGGATGGAAAAAGCTAAAATACTTCGTGCAGGGGGGGGTCAAAATACAGATCATCGTCTCTAACATGCTTGGGGTCCTTGAACAGCTCTCTTCCTTTTTTCCCCTTTTCTTTCCTCTTTTAGTTTTCTTTCCCCCCCCCTCGCCCCCCCTTTCTTTTGGTTTGAACCTACTTCTAATAAACCAGAATTAATCCCTAATTAGAAGCAATGGGGTTCTACTTTTTTTCCTTTCTCTTTTGCTCATGAAACTCCTGTTGAGCATGACACTCTGGCATGAAGCTTCCTTCACAGCAGCAGTAAGGAATTCTTTTCACTTCTAGAGTCTGTGAGTTTGGTAAAAGTCTCTTCCTTACCCTGAGGTCAGTGATGTCTGTAGTTTAATTTAAGGCATTAGAGAGAAACAATTAGTTTGCCTGGTGCCTAAACTGCTGCTGAATAAACAACCACAGAAGCTGAATCTTTAAAAAACTCCTCACGACTTTATTTATCTGGACTCTCAGTTGCCATCCAGATGCAAGAAATTACTTTACTTCATTTTAATTCTTGCCATTTTCTCAGCATTGTGCTACTTTAGGAGGCAAATAAATGCAGTAGGAAGATACCTATAGATGTGTTCAGCAGCTGGAGGGTTTACGATCTAACCTAAAAAATGCAAGTTGGTTTTCTTGTAGTAATTAATACCAGCAACATTTCTACTAAATGCTTCTGTGTGCCTTGTAGAGCTCCTCATGTCTCAGCAGTGGGTTGAAGCTCTGAGGGGCACAGTTTCACTCATCAGCCATGACTTTTGCTGAACGGGTTTGTAAACCTCAGTGAACAGTCATAAAACTAAGTCCCAGGCTTCACAACAACTCCTAATTTTAATTCTAAAGCAATCAACCTAACCCACACTCTTTATCAGATATAAAATCTATTTTACAGAAGCAGAAAGACCCCAAGCCTTTTAGGTAGGAGGGTTTTAAGTCTTCAACAACAGTTAAGCACTCTTTTGTCCTAAATGCAAAGATCCTTGCCCTGTTGCAAATAGTATTGTGTTTTTTGTAGCTCAGTCTTAAGGAAAAACCAACACATGATTGGGAAAATAATGGTCATTTTGGAGAAAATAAAGACCTGTTAGCTTGAAGTAGGTACTTGAGGCTTATATTAATAAATATTTTCTACTATGGACCATGTAGAGCTATCTGTAAAACCTGGTACTAATGAAAAAACTAACAGAGGGAGGGGCAATCCAGATTGCCTTCCAACCAACACTGGGGATGTACTTGAGAATGTAGATCTCCCTGTAACTCTAAAAACACTGTATTCTGGTAAACAATCCGAACTCATTTCAACCACCTGAGGCCCAGGAGAAAAGTGATAGAGTTTCTGTCAAGCCCACACTTGGTGTTATGTTTTGCAGTATTTCAGGAAGAGGCACAGTGCTTACTGTTATGCAGAAGAGAAAAAGTACATTTATTTTCGTCATGAGAAGGTGAACTTTACATCATTGCCCAACTTCTGCAAAGTAACAAAAACCTACAGTACATGTCTGTTTTCTGAGCTACTATCCCAACTGCTGATGGTAGATAATAATATTGTGATTTGTTTGGATTTAAAACCAGTTAAAAAAAAAAAAAAAAAAAGCACAAAAGAAATGTCTGTATCATCTGCCATACAGATGAAGCTAAGATTTTCCCACAAAAGCCTACATAGGGTCTGAATAATTTGAGGATGGAGTTGAGAGACATAATGGGAAAAAAGATTAACAATATGTATTCCAGAGGCTTCCAGCTGGACATGAAATGAAAATAATGACTGTTAAGATGTCAGTCTGCTCTTTGATAAATCTCATAATTATTATCAGACCCATATCTGATAACAGCCATCTATGAGAGAGAAATCAAGCTACTTTTATCAACTTACTTTGTCCATTGTCTTCTTGACCTCAGGCTGCTGGAAAAGTTTTATGTTATTTAGGTTGGCTCTTGTTTCTCACCAGATCTTTTCAGTTTATGGATATACTTGATACAGTGAAAAGACTGTATGTTAAATTTTAAAATTGCTACGGCTGATTTCAAAACCATGAACCTCAAACCTGTACAACTAGGAAAGAGGTCTGCTGTTTATTTGGGTCTAACCCAAAATGCAATGTGTTAATAGAAAAAAAATGCTAACTTATTTTCACTAATCCTGTGTTACTGGAATATCTTCTTCAGCTGACAGAGCAAAGCTGTACATCACTGTTAAGTTAAGGAGTGGCAAAATTAGGTCCTTTCACATGTTTTCCTGTTTTAAGTCATGTTAGCCAAACTGGTGATAAGACATTCCTTATCCCAGCTAGATTCAGGCAGAGCAATTGTGCAAATGAGAGGGAGTCTCAGTTTTAACTTCAGCTTCATGTAGTTTCACCAGAATGGATTCTCATTGTTTTCATTGCTCGGACTTAATGTAAAAAATAAGTCAAGGTGAACATTTGATTTTTTTTAAAGCCATTTCTCTAATCTCCAGGTCCCCTTGATTTTCAATTCACATGTTCTTTATTAAAAAAAAAATTATCTCTCTAAGCTACTTCAGAATTTAGATCATAACTCCCTCAATATACAAACTCCCAAGCTCTTGAAATTGTACTCACTCTCAAAACTATGGATGTTCTGATAATCTAAAGGACAAACATCTCTGCTTTCCACAAGGCACAACTAAAATAGTTAAGGTCCCTGACCAAGAAACTGTTCTCACACTTGTGAGATGCTTTGATAAACTAAACAGAAAATTCCAGGTAAAAATACTAACTTTAGACTAAAAATCTTCTTCACTTTTTAAATTGCTATTGGATATGTTTTTGCAAAATCACATTTGATTCAATAAACAAAAACATAGCAGTATTTTACTTGCCAGTTATTTATCCAAATAGGCATACCTTTTTGATTATAAAAACAAAGAAAGAAAGATAGCCATACAGAATTGAAAGTAATTACAATATAATTTACTAGTAAATAGGCTTTTTTTTTTCTTTTTTTTAATCACAGATGCTTTAATATGAGTAAGCTGAGCTTTTGCTTGGCTGTTTAGTTCACATAATCCCTACCTTATTCTTTTTATCCTTCTGGTATGAGCAGATGGAAAACAGGAATCTCGAATTACTATCCTCTGTTTTTTACTTAGTCTCAATCCATGTGGACTTTAATTTTTTAATTGTCTTGTTCAATACTTCACTGTCTCATCCATCAGTGAATGCAGTGTTGTAAAACAGGGTTCTGAAAACTACTAATTTGATCTATCATTGCATCAGAGAAAAATTCCTTTTTGGTCAGCTTGGTATATAAACACCTATGTCTTAAAATCCATGGGTGAGATCTTGGGAAGTTAGATGGGAATATAGGCAATTGAGGTGAAACTGTGTTCCCACCCAGAAAATCAGACAGCAAATGTGCTGGAGGACTTCAGATTGTTTACTCTCAACATCATCTAGCAGTGATTTTTCTTCCTGAACTTCTCCTTGCTCCCCCTCGCTGCTCAGCATCCTGCGTGTTGTGGTTTTGTTAAATAAATGTTTGGCTTCTGTGAGTGCTCCAAGAGTAGGTTGATAAAGGAGGTATTGAACTGCAGCGAGCCGTTCACAGGCTACTCACAATGCAGGCTAAACTGGGGTCTATCATACCAAAGGCTGAGACAAAAAGAACACATATTTCCATCCTGTTTAGGCTATAACTTTAATTCTGTTGTGGTACCTGAGTAAAGTTTCAGCAATGGTTAAAACGGGCCAAAAGAGTGTAGAGAGCTATGGAAGTTTTGGAGGTGTGTCTGTGCCAGCAAGGGTCTATCTCCTTCTCTCTCTCCACCTCCTTCAGGTTCACCCTTCCTAGAAGCCTTCCCACCTTTTAGAATACAGGATCCTGCTTCCTCTTTTTTCCCTTCTTTTCACCCCTCACAGCTATGTACCTCCGCTGCTCTGCAAACATCCTCTCCAACATCCTTCTCTGCCTTACAATTAATTTATTTGCACCTCTTCCAACATGAAACTCCACTCTGCCTGTGCCCCCCCGGTCTCCGTTCTCTGGCAGCCTCCGAGCAGAGAGCTGTAGGGGTGGGGCAACGCTGCTCCAGCAGAGCCAACCTCCAGCTCTTTCTGTGTGGGAAGTGAAAAAGCAACTGTTTCGCCTATATCTAAAGCTTACACTGGTAATATATTGTTTTGGTGCCTCTGCTTAGTGCATTACAGAATGCTCAGTCTTAGTCTGTTCAATATCTTTCTGGGCTCTAAATTACATTGCATTTGGTGTTCCACATTTAAACAATAGTCAGCTCTGAGAAAATCTCTGTGCATACAGAGAAGAGGATATTCTGACAAAGATATTTACTGGGTGAATAGTCTGTAGCAAAATGTGTAAAATGTTATTCATTGAGTTCAGAAAAAATATGACAAGTGATGTAACTACAGGATGAGGTTTTTTGACTTGAAAGAGGTTAGTGGCTCAGCTAACATTTGCCCCAGTGTCTCATAGTTTTGGATTTCTCAAACAGGGAACTTATGGTTCTGGATACACCTCAAAAAAATCACACCTTCTGAGACATGTACTGTTACTAAACAGAATAGCTAGAAATTACAAAATATTGGATTACAAAGATGATTACTCTAAGTTCTATTTAAAATATGTACATCTTTTAATATTTATATATACAATACAGCAACACAGTGGCATAGAATCAAAAACTAGCAACATTTACCTTGTATTTTTTAATGTCAACTACTACAAAAGCTGAGTGAAGTCTTCTGAAATTTCAAAATGTTCTGAAAGTGTAACTGGAATGTCAGTGTAGATGAAAAGTATGAGATGATTTTTTTGAAAAATTACAAAAAATATTTGCTATTTTCAGCTACCTCTGCAACTATTTTACTGCATTTGTACATTTAAAATTCCATTTAAAATACAAAAATAATTTAAGCTTAAAACTTCGGTGGTATTCACAAGAGATTCTTACTTTAAAAAAACAGCAAGCATGAAAAATTGCTGTTTCTACCTTTAAAAGAAGAATTAAGGAAAAACATTCACAAATTTTCACATTGCCAAATTATTCCATTATAATAGGCATAATTAGGCCCCATTGACATTTAATAAATATACTTGCATCAACATTGCCATCCAGATATCCATGTTTCATCATTAAACATGAGGAAACGAGCATTAAATTTCTTGTTAGAACCAAAAAACATGCAACTGATAATTAAACAAATCAGCAATTAATTTTGATGAAACTATTCAATGAGGAAACTATAAAATAAAAAATCCAATTATTGAAAAGTTGCCACTGTAAATAGAAACTGTATTTTGTAGTTTGGTCCATGTTCACCATTACTCACCCAGGGATTCAATGCTTTCAGGAGGGCTGTATCTGGGATATAGAAGAGAGTGAATTATTAGAGAAGGATTAAAATTTCCAGAATGAATGAAAATTCCAAGAAATAGGATTCCCTTGAAGAATAGAAAAGAAAAGCATACAAATATGTTGCCTCCAAAGACCACAGAATTTCAAGCCAGACTATAAAACTGAAATAAAAATTATTTCGTATGAATGCTGGAAAAACTGAATCAAGCAATTGGTTGTTCTCTGCATAATTTGTTTTATTCAGTATCCTCTCAACTGTTTTACTTTATTCACTTTCTCACACACAGAAAAGTCTGCAAATTTTTTCTACTTATAGAAAGAACATTTTTAAACATCTTTGACAAAACAAAATCTTATAGGAAAAAAAGAAGATGTGAAATAGCCAATGCCAGAATTGCCATGTAAGGGCAGTTTTCCTTCTAATCCTGTGTGAATATAAACATTAGGTCTGGCAGGGGAAATACAGATCCATTCACTATTAAAAATTAACTCCAGACCGTAGTTATCAATCTTTCCTGAGATAAAGAAGACTCAAAAGCTACAATAAAAATCGACAAAACAGGTTAGAAGCTGATGAAATACGGACACTAGCATTTTCTACAGAATTAGAAAATGATTTAATGTGTTTAATAGGGAATTAATGAAGATGACAAAAACGAGGATCCCAAATTTAGTGTATGAAAACAGAGATCTATAGCTGCCTTTGTCTTTAAAACTTGCTGAAGTGTTTTGATGAGGCAGTGAATTATTGCAGTTGTGCTCTCCACACTAAATGTGCAGTTGAAGCTCACTTTCTTCCAGGAATATAACTGACAATGAATGTGGTCAGACAGTATGACATAGAGAAGCTTTGAGTCAGTTCTTTATTAATAGGAATAACAGTTCCTTAGTCCGGGACCTTAACTATTTTGGTTGTGCCTAGTGGAAAGCAGAGAAGTTTGTCCTTTAGATTATCAGAACATCCATAGTTTTGAGAGGAAGTACAATTTCATGAGGACCTAAGAGTTTGGGACTTTGTACATTCAGGGGGTTATGATTCTAAGTAGCTTAGAGAGCATTTTTTTAAAGGTTCTTTGGCATTAAAAGATGCAGAAGGTGTTCAGTAGAATTTACAAAGTAGAAAAGTAGCTAAAGATCCTAAAGCTCATATTAGCAATTTCCAGCAGGTACTTAAATGCCTCAGTTTCTCAAAAAATGTGCTTCTTTATTCTGTTCATTGCTACAATGTTTAAGTAGTTACATGCATACAGCCCTGGAATAACAGCACCTAATCATGCTGACATGAGAATGAACTAGGAGTTAGGACCTTCACCTTCCCAGTCAGCCTGTGTCATGACAAGGACATGTCTGTATAAGGCAGGTTTAGTAGAGTGTGCAGTAGGCATCCTGAAAAATGGCTGCAGTTGGCGACTCCTGAAGGCTATTTGCGAAATTCAGATAAGCAGTGACAATTTCTGGATCCATCTCCACTTCTAGATACAGTATTTAAGGGTCATTTGCTAGTGTTCAGGTCCTGATTGCATTGCAAATGGTCACTTACTGATCTCTCCCCATGGTATTTGACTCCAAATCCATTCTGCAACAGGATAACAACTACTGCAGAAGCAGAAGACACAGGCTGGAAAGCTGCAAACCTGGTTTAAAACAGGTGAACAAAAAGAGCATGAAGTGTGTATGGCCACATTTGCACAAGTGACAGGCTTTCTGATTAACTAGTCTCATCATTTGCTTTCTTTTGACACATATATTTGCACCTGAGGTGTTGCACCGTATCTTTTCCTCTATCTGTATTTTGAACCTTGTTGTTGAGCTCCGTTCTAACAGGAACGCCCTGCCCTGCATGCTGGCTGTGGTGGTGTGAGCAAACCATTTCCTGTTTGGATTAAATATGATTATTTTCAGCTGATGTAAGCGGTGCAAAGGGAAACATCCAGCAGCAAGTCTAGCACGGCTCCTTGCGGTATGGCTGCGATGGGGTGCTTTCTGTGCTTGCCAGTGCATGCCAGGATGTCTTGAAACATGAGGATCCATGTGTGTCTTGGCCCCCCTTGCAGCTAGAGAAGGTGGCACTGATGGCAGAGGAGATAATGATAGCTCATTCCAGTATTCCACCTTCCATGAGCTAACTGCACAATATAGTCATGAACCAGTAACTTCTTTTCTTGTTTGCGTACTTTAGTGTGGACACCCAGCTGATCTGTTGGAAAGATACTTAACTGCCCAGTTTTCACATGTAGATTTTACTTGGACAGCAGAGATTCACTTTGGCTATTTTACACTGAAAAGGGCAGGAAACTCTGCTAAAAAAAAAGAAAAAAAAAAAAGACAGAAAGAGAGGGAGAAAAAATTGTTTTAAGTTTGCACATTCTTGAATTACTGCACACTTGCTACCTCACCCACCTATTAACCCAGCCTTTGAGCTTGGTGCATTTTACTTTTAAAACAGATATCTATTCTAGCACTCCACAATGACAGCTATTGGGCCTGATGTAGCACAAGATAAGTTGGGGTAGTTTTGCTGAAACCCAAATGTTTGAACAGAAGGGATGTCTGAGATTACAGTCAGAAGTTGCTCTTCTGTCTCTACAATAATCTCTGAGAAACCAGACACAGGTGCGATGACAATTATTCGCACAGTATTGTTAAATGAGATTGTGGCTTTTGCGGTTTTGCAATGGGGACAGAAGTCGATCAGGAAACAGTTTCTCCTAAACTTGATTCCACTCTCATTGCCCTCTGCACCAAGCTAAGGCCACTTTTGAGAGGCTGAGGTTAGTCTATATAGTTTTGCTCAAAGAAATACAAGAATAATTTGTAAGGTTTGCCTGCTTCAGCTGGATCAATTACTTCCTAGTTTGGGCTAGAGCTCACTTCCTGTGCAACCATGCTTACGCACCTTACACAGTGTATTTGTAGATTCTCACGTCTCTTAAAATGGGGAGTTTCTGTAAAAATCTGATGTCATTAAACAGTGGACAACACACTGACAGGCAGAGACCCAGGTACATGAATAATATGCAAACTACAAACCACATTTCTTGAAGAAAGACAGTAAGGAGAATGATTTGGGTGCTTTTCTCTTCTTTTTCCCATCTGTTCTCAATTATAAGAAACTCCTCCCGCTAGTTTAAAGGAAAGACATACACCCTGCAAAGCCTCTCATCTCTGTACAATATGTGACATCTGTATGTAGCAGATGGGCTTTCAGGTTTCTTCATCACTAGCTTTATTTCCCAGGATCTATGACTGCAGCACCTACGATCCTATTCTTGAGATGTAAAAACAAACTCAAACCAAAAAGGCTTCACACTTGCTGTCCCTGTCCCTGAGCTCACATCACATGGAGAATACAATGCCATCCACCGTTAAAATCTTTTTTTCCAACCATGCAATACCTGTGGGTTGGGAAAGAAAAAGAATTTTCTTTTCAGCTATTGGAAGGAAATTGTTAGTGAAGGTTGTCTTTTTCTTCTCTGACTTTCTTTGAACAACAAGGTCTGTATGAATGTTCCTGTGGCCAGTGTAGTTGGGCCTCCTCTGTAAATCTTGGGACCACGCTCGAGGCCTAAAGCTGCTGCCTCAAAGTGAAAGAGTGGTATTATTCATTTCACACTTGGACTTGTGCATATGAGAAGCAGATCCAACACTCCTCACTTGTGACAACGCTCATCCTGTTCTGAGTCAGACTGACAAGTTCTGTGCATGCTCCACGCACTGGGACGACATAGCTGCCTACCTTCCCACGGGCCTTGCCTCAGTGTCAAGCCTGATAGGACACAGCAATGACTTGACTGGCCACAGTTTTAAAAAGTACCTAGTGCTTTTGAGCACCTTATTTAATATCTGCATAGTCAACTTTATTTGCCTTAAAGGGGAACTATTCCATAATGCACATGTGTTCTCAACTTACAAGCCAACAAGGCTACCTTAAGCTTTTGTTGGGCCTAAAAATCCAAGCCAACGAACATTTTGGTCACCTCTCTGTCAGTTTCTTTAAATGGCCTAAAATATCCGGGGGCTGCAATCCCCCTTTCCTCCTTTGTCTCTTCTCTTCCGCCTTCCTGCATTCTGGTTATTTCCTTTCCTGGCTGGTTATTGCTTTTCCTGTGCCTAACTTGGTCCCTCAACTCCTCCTTCCATGACATCTCTATTTTTTAGTGCTGCCTCGACTTGGCTCTCTGCATTTTCCATAAGCCATGCAAGTGCTTTGCCTGCCAGTGCACTCATCCTGAAAGTGCACTTCCCTGCAGTCCAGCTGCCTTTTTCTCAACAGCAGCTAATTTTCACCTACACCTGCTGTGACCAATGGCAGTGCTGCTGCTGAGAGGGGGCTGCAGACCTGTTGGGAAAGGACAAATCTACTGCTTCATGTTGTCACACAGTCCCAGGACACTGGCAATCACTCAGTGGAAGTTGGGAAAACTCAGGACTGTCCTGTGGGCAGCTATGAATCACGTATGAATGGGAAGGCATTTAATGCTGTAAGCCGTGAAGGAAAATTTAAATGAGGATGGGAAGTGAACTTTCTTGTGCAACTTATGAAAAGCTGGTATTTCTCTAAATATTATGGGGGTTTTTTTCAGCCCACAAGCCACAGAAAGTGGAGGAGACTTAAACTGGAGAAAGGAAGAAAGAATGATGAAAAATGGCTATTGAGCAGCTGATCAAAGAACAGCAGTTCAAATGGTTTTAAAATAGCATGGGCACAACAAATTAGCTCACAAGCTTACACAGTATATACAATGCTGCTAGCCTCAAGTCAAACCGAAGTACCTTTTTGTGGATCATGAGCTGATTAGCAGTTTTGGGCAGTGCTGTAGAATTCCTACCTGTAATACACATCTCTAACTCCCATGGGCCCTCCCAACACAGTAAATGGTGGTGTCCACTAAATATTACTTGCTGTGGTTCCTACATGTCATCCTACCCAACACAGAGACTGATGGAAGTATCAACACATTGATTGTTTCTTCCCACTCTTGCTAACATCTGGAACAGCTGTTCTTTTCTACAAACAAAAGTAAAAAAGAGTAGTTTCATCATCTTCAGTAGAGCTGACCAGAAGTTTTCTCAGAATCAGAATATTCATCAGAAAAACACCGGCTCACTAGAAACATTTTTCAGAGCTATGTTAACTTTCACAAGATCTCTTATCTTCTCTTCGCTTTGCTTTGCTTCTCCTTCTTCTACTCCTCTCTTGACCTTTCATTTTTTTAAATTATACTGTAACTGTCAAATCCACATTAAAAATGAAATTTGTATTATAAATTTTTCAATTTTAGTTACCCAAAACAATGAACACAAAATAATTTTCTATTATTTCACTCTAAATTAAAGATTTTATTCCAAGTCTGAAATTGTGTAATTTCACATGTAATTCAGAGGTCCTTAAAATGCTATGACATCTAAGAAAACTTACAACAAGCACAGCATTATTCTTCTTACCTGGACATCACACCATAGCATTATGATACAGATTGTGAATACAGGGTTTCTTTTGAGATAAATGTCCCTTGTCTATGGAGTCACTGACTCATCATAAAATAATGATTTCTAAACCAGTGAGCTCTGGCTGGTTTCTTGATCAAAGAATTTCCATCTTACAGCAATTAAAACCTTGCTACTTTACTCTGTCAAGGAGCAGGGAAGAAAGCTGGTGAGAGTTATGGAGCAGATCAGTGGCTGAAATGATGATTGTAGAGGGGTATCATTCTCATATGCATTTCATTGCCTGCTGATCATCCTCTTACTCCTGGGTATACAAGGGAAAAGAAACTGGCTGTTTCTTATAAGACACTATAATAATGGTGGACACACATTTTTCCTAAAGGATTTTCTATTTAGCAGCCCTTATTTTCAGTAGGTCTAGTATCTTTATGTCATCTATATAATGAGCTAATTCCTTTCTCCTGTGAAATATGTGAATTTAAAGGACAGATTTTTTTTTTTTAATTTTGATTGTAACCTTAGACCATCATGTTGATAATGATACTAGTACTACAAATCTGAATTTTTCATGCTGAAGACACTTTACTTATTGTCCTTTAAAAACATAGGAGGAGATGCTTAACAATCTTCAGTTTAGTCAAAGAAAAAGTGAAGTGTTAATCAGAATTTACAGTATTTTCCAACCAGTGAGTGCAACTAGAGTCCAGGAAAATAAAAGGTAAGGTACTTGCCTACTCTTATTCTGTACTCAGATTAGTGTCTTACTGGATTTCATGCTTACTTGAGAGTTTGTGTTGGCAATTGTTTATTGAGGATTCAGCCTCTTTCATTGTGGGCTTCAGTTTGCACTTCAGACATGAACATACCTGTGAAAAACACAGTGCCTACTACCTTCTCTGAGTTTTTCAGGCAGATGTACAAGTGGTATTATTTATGCTTTAACTTAACACATATATACCACATTTGAAGTGAGATAGTGTGGCAAGAGTACAAGATTACGAATGGCTTTCATAGCTCACCCTTTCCCAGAGGGTTTGCTTGCACCTGTTTTTTACCACGAAAAGGACGTTAAACTTTCTGATATGTGACCAAGTTGCAAATGAAAGATCTTCAAGATAAAAAGTGATATGATTGACTTAAAAGGTCAAAATCTAATATTTTAGTCTGTCAGTTTATGGTGTGATAATTTCACAGACACATCAAAGATACTGTGTGACCTCCCAGCACATATTTCTCACCTTGAGTGGCTTGTGGTTCTCCTCAGATTTCATGGTCCATCAGTGCACACTTCAGCTGTGTTCCTTTAATAACAGCAGAGCAGGTTAACAGAGCATTTATTTTCCTTGATACTTGACTTGCTGGGGTGCAGTTTTTAGAGCCAGTATTAGGGAATGGTGTGCTGCTCTGACCATTGCCCTCAGGAAAGAGACAGGGGGGCTTTAAAACAACACAGGATTCATTTTGAAGCTTTTCCAACAGATCAGTCAGTTGAGGAATTGCTGTAAACTTGTGTAAACCAGCAGGCGGGACTTAACTCTTGAATGTCAGGAACCTGGTTTGAGACCAAAACCCAGCATGCTTCACTAGGTTTCCAAAAGGAGCTATGCAGTACCTCATTTTATAGCTGTAAGTGACTCAGCACCATTCACATCCCATCTAAGCAATTCCCTTTCATATGCAAAAACATAGCTGGAGAAGTGACATTAGGAACTGGATCAAAAAAACCCTAGCAGTAAAGTGCTGGGATCTTCCTCCTGTAACCTAACAGGAAATGAGGTAAGTCCTGAATCATCCATGCTGCTTTATGGTCCACATATGGTGGTCTTTTAAGTGGGCAGAGGGAGAGCCGGATGAGATGATCCTGTTCACTGTTGGGTCTTCAGTAATTTTACAGAAGAACAGAAGCGTGTCTGCAAGGATCTAAGCAATACTATGTTGCTTTTCTGCAACCAGCCTCCTTTCCTCATCTCATGGTTCTCAATTTGTAGAACACTGTCTCCAAAACATTCGGCATACATCTTCAAACACATATTACAGGGCTATCAGGAGTGTGAAAAAAGAGGACTGCAGTATTTGGAAGGTATAGCCAGGAATGATGCAGAAGAGTATTCCTGAACTTAGACAGGAAGGGCTGCACATACAGTCATGTACATGGCAGGTGATGTGGGTACATGCACCATGGAGTCCAGAGCTTTTAGGAAGGAGTGAGAGGGCTAGGGAAAGAAGACAACACAAAGTCTTTCTTAGTCTGTTCACCAGCTCCCCAGATCACACACCCCTCCACCACTCTGCCTGGCTATTCTCATCTGGATATGCCTACGGTCCTTTCAGTAGCTCTAGTCCAGTTCTGTTACTCCCCATTCCTTCTCACCCCCACCCCTGAATATGGGAGCACAAAATATAACCAAACTGAAATACACTCTAGGAAAATGCACTCAGCACCCCACACCCTCCCACCAATTTCCTTTATTTTAAAAAATATTAGAACAATAACAACAATAATGATGAGTTTGCTATCTGATACTTGGTAAGGGTCCTGATCCTGTAGCAATCTTCACTTGGGGAGATTTGCCAGTTTGTGGACTAGGGGGAAAAAATTCCAATTTAAGATGAGATTTTGCATCCATGTAATACAATAATGGAAATTCATCCAGTGATTAATCCAGGATATGATACAACTTGTTTTTGGTATGTTAGGAAGCAGGGGAGGGGGCCAGCATAGGGAGAAGAGAAGATTTAAACATGTGCAGTCACTATTTTTCATAAGGATTTTTATAATGCTTTTACACAATAGGCAGAAATTGCTCCTAAAGAATAATTCTAGTCTATTGGGTAATTAATATGCATATTAAAAAATTCTAAATATATATTTAATCAACTGGATACAAAAAATGCCTGAAACCTTGAATACATATGAACCCAATAGATCAGAACAGCTGAAAAAAAGCTTGCTCCAGGCTCTGGGGGTACATTCCATGGTGTTTGCTTTTAAAATAGATCTAAGAGCCTAGAATGGACTTGAAGAAGCTGGAACAGTTTTAAAGAAGGGTCCTTTCTTTTCAGGTCATGAACATAATCTGAATTGAGGTAACAGAAGGAAATGGGAAGGTTTGTCTGGAAGGGTACTCTAATAATTAGTATAGTGGCCCAGGACTTGACTCCCTTAGGTCCCCTTTCAGGACAGTGCAGCTGTGAACCTCACCTAGCCCATCATCTGCTATTGTGTCTCAGTTTCCCCTTTTGTAAAATGGGAATAACAACAATTAACCTCTTCATATCCTTGTGAGGTGTGTTAAAGAGAAATATTCAAAGATACAGAAGTGAAAGATAAATGCTCAGGTCTCATTGAAAACCAGGTGGAGGAGTCATTGTAGGTGCCCTTCATGACCTTGAAAATCTCACCTTTATTTTATTGATGACTATAATGCACTTTGAGACCTTTGGAGGAAAGGTGTTACAGATGTGCAAAGCTGCTAAGGAAGATGGAGTAAAAATTGACTAAAAGGTCAACTTCAGAAGCAAAGGAATATAATATGAGGATAACCTATGGCAAATACCCCGAAGGCTACACCTGGGAATGTGGGAGTATGAAGTCAAATTATGCCTTTAGATAATTCCGAGTCAAAGATGGTATGATGCAAATATAGCAGCACAGGAAGGTGACCTATGGCATCTCAGGAGGCCAGAAACTGGTCATTCATTCTTCAGTTAACCATCCATATGTGAAAGGTTTCTCTGACCACTCTAATGAGGATCATCTCAATGAACAGCTTCGCAGTGGTCATCTTTTCCTTTCTGGAAACTGCCACGTTTCTCTCCAATAGCCCCTAGTCATGGAAGAACCAAGACTTCTACAATTTCAACTATGTGCTTGTTTGCTCAGTAGTCTCAGATTTTATATTATAGTCAAAAACCCATCGTTGTTTCCCCAAATAATTCAACTGATAGGCATCACCTCTTATAGCTGCTCTCATGCACGCTGCAGTAAAGCTGTAGTAACAGACTGGATTCTGTGGGAAACATGTGGGACCTGAAGAGGCCTAAATTTCATCAGTGCATTTATTTTTCTGTCACTCAACTTTGTTTCCTACTTTCCATCACTCTGCAGTTGAACAATCTCAAAAAGTAGGTCTGAGAGCAAATTTTAAATTTTCGTTTAAAATAAAGGCAACAGGATAACAATTGTTAAAGGCACTTTAACAATATTGTAAAGAATGACAGTAATAATGCCAGGTGCATTTAGGTATTAGTTGAAAACAGCAAACCACATTATATTTAAGACATTTAAAAGCTAAGCTTAACTGGAAAATTAAAAATTGGAAAGCACAAACTAATTTTTATTTTTTTATTTTTTTAGAAGAGATTTCTAAAGTGGCAAATACTAGATATAAAGCCAAAAAAAGAGGGTTACTGTGATGTTCTGATAAAAAATCACTGGGTTGTTGAAAATAAGAACTTAGTTGAGGACAATTTCCCTTTTATTACCAAGATGAGCTATGATAATTAAGGTTTTGTAAACTCTGGCTTATAGCCTCCTGGATATATTCTTACCACATCCAAAAGAAAGATCCTTGTCTCATAGAAGCAACAATCTAAACAATTAAAGAGGTCTAGATGACTGCAACATACAACCATAGTGGTCAGGATAATTATTGTACTCATTAAGTTATAAGTTTTAATAATACAATTGATTTATTAATCTATTTTTATGTAGGATGATCTCCACACAAGCAATTATCAGCTAGGCAGCAAAAAAGAAATGGGTTCTCACATGGATGTGAATACACACAGTTGAAATGATGTTACAGATTGAGTCAAGAAAATAATTTTATTCATTGGTGAAATGTGTAATTGGGGCAGAAAAATAGAGTGAAGAACTTGGTCTTCCTAGTGCAACATTTGTAATGGCACACCAGGATTCTTTCACAGCCAGCTTATGGGAAGACTCGTGTTTATGGAGGGAACTGTGGGAGGTAAGCAGGAGTCAACCGATCACTGCAGTCTGCCTGTTAGCTGGGACATTTTAGCAAGAATCAGTTCAGAGTTAAGTAACTGAACATGAGTTCAAAGAGGAAAAAAAGGTGCTTGATGATTTTCCTTTGTAATTGTGCAGAAATGTGTATAGTTAAAGCATCGGTATAAAAATAACCTAAAAAGGCTGGACAAAAAAAGAGAGGAGCGTGGTTAGGTGAAGTCTTAAAGACAAAGACATGTTGTTTACATTTAAAGTGCTGTTGGAGAGAGAATAGAATTTGGATTAAAGGATGGGGTTGACCTAGGTAGACCTCTAGGCGAGAGAGACAGTGTGAGCATGGTATTAAGTCTTCACATGTGAGCGAGTCAGGAATTGGTGCAAGGGGCTTCCACTGAATGAAATGTTAGCTCATCAGACAGAGAAAATTCCTAGAGTTTGGCATGTGACTTAGAATAGTGTATTACAGATAGATTCTGTACAGACAGACTTCAATAGGCAGGGGCACCACAATTTATGTGCCTCAGTTCTCCTAGGATAAATTAGGAGAAAATAAACAACACATATACAATTGGAGGCACTTTTTCTTCATAGTGTTTGCTCAGCTGTACTGGAATTTGAAAGTGGGTAGAAGACATTTTGCATGACTGTGAAATCAGAATTCATTCAGCAAATTTGTTCAGTGCAGTTACTACTAATTCTAAAGAAGTAAAAATAATTCTGGGAATACCTGCTGATATTTGTAGTAACTCATTTAATGAGGGGGGTGGATCCTTTGAGGTTTTGGTTTTTTTTTTTCCTTTCCTTGCATTCAGGTAATAATATCAAGTCAGACCAAATCCTCAAGAGCCAATGGGGAAAAAAAACCCCAAACCAAACCCAAAACCAAAACCCCCTCCTAACATGAAATTTAAATCATTGAACAGCTAAAGTCCAGGAAATGCAATTTAAGGATCCTTTCATCTTCAGCTGGCATTGGTGAACTAGGAGGAAAAGTTAAATGGAGATCCCTAGAAAGTTTGGATAAACATTCAAGAGCTTAAATTCTTCTGTGGAACAAATTGATCTCAGAGTTTCCTTGTATATTCATTCAATGAAATGAATGAGGAACGTTACACAGCTTTTTTGGCTAGTTGCACGGTCACTATGAGGGAGGATAAGGTCTCTAATATTAGCAAGTACTGGGGCAGAAAAGGGATTGGCCAGACAGCCACTGACATAACCTTGGCCTCATGAATCTGTCACTTTCTCCTCTGTTCTGGTTTGTTTATATTCCTGGAGCTTAAAAATGGGCAAATATTTTATATTTCAGCTGGGTGGAGGAAAAGAAAATTCACTCTTTGAACAAGACCTAGATAGCAGCATTAAGTCCTGAGTATATTTCCGTGGCCACAGTAAAAATGATTCCCTGAAAATGGGGGGTTGTAATGGGAGTGCTGACACAATCTGATTCCTAGCTATCACTTTGCAAGCTGTGCTGTTATAATAAGAAGAAAAGGTTGTGTCTTCGGTGGAAAACTGATGGAAGTTAGTAATGCTGGGTGAAAATATGCAGCTCATTTAAAGGAGGAGAAACTGTAACAAAGTAAATGAATCATATAAAAAAGGTAAAGAAAAAAGACAGCTAGGCCAGAAATGAAAGACATATAAAATATAAGGGAAGGAGAATTTTTTCCCCCATTCAGCATACCCTGAGAACCTGATTGTCATCCAATTAGAGGCTGAGAGAAGGTTTGATTAATCTATCACAAGCAAAAGGGCCTGGCTCCAGTCACTAATCTGGGAGGTGTGAAAACTGCGTGTGGGTCCCTCGAGGTTTCTTCAGCTTCTGTGTTCACATGATCAGGTGTTCCCGCATAGCCAGTTCCAGGACAACTGTCTCTTCTCAATTATTACAGCTAATTGTAAATACGACAGTGCAAACCAGTTTGGATCCTGCCTGCTCAATATGAGCTTGCCCTAAAATAAGAGCATAGGCTCCTCTGAAATCTCTGCCTCTTTCTTTTTTAAAGTTAGATATGGGTACAAGTGCAGCCAGCCCCATACGTTATGTGGTTGATTGTTTTTAAACAGGACCCCTGAGCCAGTTTGAATAGTCTGGGTGATAAGTGTCTCACAGCAGGCTATAAGGGAAAAAGGAAAATCTTTCCCTTGAGCAGCGGATTGACTGCAAAGACGTTCAGAAAAGGCTACTGCAACACGAGGGCTGGAGCGGCAGTCTGAGGGCTCAACACAGCGACAGCAGACCCAGGCAGCCTGGCTTTGCCACCCACCCACCCACCACCCGCCTCTGCGGTGATACAAGGCTCAGCAGCACAGCCTCTGCAGGAGCCAGCTGCCCCTGCCCCACCTCTCTAGGGGCCACTTTTTGGATTTGGATGCCTGGGGTACCTGCCTGGGGTGGCAGGACTTGTTATTGCAGCCTATCTGTGGGAGGGTTTGATTTGGTTTTCTATGCACTGGCATCAAGTATTGCTTGACACACCCTAAGGCATCCACATACGGCTGTCAGATATGATGCCGCACCTATGGGAGACCTGTGTCTTTTGGAAGTGGCAGCTGAGGCTGGGCAGGAATGTCCTAGGGCACCTCAAATGACACTAAGTGCCTTTGTGACGCTCAGTGCCTGTAGAAGCATCTATCTAGCTTTGTTTTTATGAGAAAAGGAGGAGGAGAAGATAGCAAAGAACAGCCTGTATATATAAGAGATATAATATTATTTAGAAGCTTGAAAGCCATCAAGCACCCTTGACAGGTGCTGGGAGGTAGAATTTAGAGCACCTGGAGAACTATTGCTCTGTTAGGTGATGTGGTATCACCACATTTAATATATTTTTATTACACTGTCAAATAATTTTGCATTCACAACTTCCAATTTTACTCTGCTGTGGCCACAGAGGTGGTCAATAAACCCACATGGGATACAGTGGATACTCTTGGAAATCTTACTGTCTAGACAGCATTGGTCCTATGGACCTACATCTAAGTGTGTTTTCAGGCTTCTTCTGGGAGGATGTAAGGCTCTAAATCCTGTCTGCAGGCCTTCTGTATATAGCAGGCATTGTTATACCAAAACCGAGCTACCTGCCATTTGGATAGGCAGGAATTCCTCAGCCACCATTATTGCTGTGGGTAAATCACTTTCTGTTATTTGAGATGGGTCGCCTTTGTTCTTCTGCTATTGCTTCTTTGGTTTATGTAATCATATAATTTTCTTTTCAGACTAAGATGATCGCATAACTCTTAAATAAGGTCCAGTTGGATCTTTTTCCACTCTATGAAACACATGTATTAAAATACATGTAGTACTAAGAGTGTTTTGTATATATATACATATAAGTGTATATACATATGTGCATTTTTATATGAACATATGAATACATATACGTACTTCTACCTATCCACATTTGTATGTATGTATATAAATATATATGTAAATGCAAGAAATCTACAAGGTAGTCCACCTGGCTTTGTGCAGATACTTGTATCATTCATGAAGATCATCATTACATAATTATTGTCTTTATTATTCTCACTGGATAGATCAGTCAGAATTTAAAAAAAACCCAAATGTAAATTTTGAAAAATTATTCTACAAAGTGTGAGGCAAAAAAGATGGTACATGTTCAGTCTGTGCCACATTGCAGGCTGCAGTATGAATTAAAATGTGAGGCAAATGGTTTCCATTCTAAGCATATCTGACCACAGGATTCTATGATTCTATTCTGTGATTCTGTGATTGCCTGCATATAAATTAAAATCAAATGGATATTTCCTCAGATATTTTTGGCAACACAGTTCGGCCATAGATTAAAAAAATAACATAAACTTGATGTTACAAATATGTGTCTGATTGCCACTTTTAATGAAAATATTGTAAATAACTAAATCAGAAACATTCAATGCTGAGGGAGGAATCTCAGGACTTACTGCTTCAAAACCACAAACTTCTAGCATGTAAAGTAAAGAAGAATTTCCATTAACATGTAGTAGCATTCATAAAAGAAGAAACATACTTCAAGAGGTGTAATTATATGAGATATTTCATCTTCTTGGGTGGCTGGCTTTTGAGCTGATTTTTTTTTATCATATTATGAGGTATAGGCATAATTGGTCTAACTACACTGTTTTTCAGTCTATAGCCCTGTAAAAAAAACTATGCTAGTATAATTCCTTAATTAGGCCCACATTGTGGACCAAAACTACATGGCCATGCTAGGGCATGAGGAGGAGTGATCTCTCTCCCAGTTCCCTTATCCCTCCATCTCTAAGCTGTAGGTATGGGAGGAGTACTCGATATCCCAGAGTGTGACAATAAAGGTGGTCTAGCAATAAGGAAATACTAGCTTCATTCCTTCCACAGTCAGGAAAATAATCTGCTATTGGCAAAGGTCTATAAATTAGATGATATTTTCCATCAGAGGAAGAACAGTGCAATGCTTGGAATTAGCCTGGGGGTCTAGTTTGATTCCTTGCCTTCACAGGATATTGAGCAAGTTAGTTAGATCCAGATACTTAGAATTTGGGAACCTTATTCCTATTTAACTTGATCAGAATTAGTTTCCAAAAGCATGACATGAATATGCAGATCTTGAGGGTCCAGAATTCAGTCTCACTTTGTGTTACTATGTCCATAAAATGAAGAAAAAAATTTCCTACTCCCCAAGTTTGCTGTGAAAATAGATATGAGACAATACTTTGAGATGTTCCAGGTACACTGGCAATACGAACCAGTACTGAGTATATTACTTTTAAAGATAGAAGAGGCTGGGTTTTGAGGCACAAACTGTCCTTTGTGTTCATTAGGAGTCCACGGAAATGCATAGGAATATTTTTGTTTTACTAATAAGACAAAATACAATATGGTTTAATCAGTACACTGCTAAATATTTTCTTCACTGAACTCTGAACAATGGATTCATCATTGGTCCTGGCTGTTAACTGTGGTGTCTCTTTTTCAAAATGTCAGTGATCACAATGTATTAGAGCTCCTGCGCCTGTTGACAATTTTACACTAACTTTGCATTATTTCCAAGATTTTATCTTAAATTGGCATCGTTTTATTGCATTGATAACTAGAAGTAGCAAATCAGAAATTAGAAAGAAAGAAAACTGACACTGATTGATGTCCAAGTCTTTCTCCTGATTCGCTGATTAAACTCATCAATCTATATGCAGAAGAGATGTCCAATGCAAATGGAACCAACCAGCCTTAACGAAGTTGTGTTGTCAGCATACTAAAGGGAAAATGGGATCCTCCTTGCAGATAGGGAAAACAAAACTAAACCAGAGACTGTCTGCTATGAATGATATTTATTTTAAGAGATGGTAAATCACTATTTAAAACACATTCTAAACATTACAGTAAATTTTGTTGGCTATACTAGATTAGATTGTGGTATGTAGATTGTGCCGGGGAAAAAAAACAGTCAGGCTAGTTTGTGAGCCCTCTGGGCTGTAAGAAAACTGCCCTCAGTTTTCTGTCTAAGCTCAGTAATTCCCCAGCTTGTTTGGAGAATGAATGTCCATGGCACTAGCTAAAGTATCGCACTTCCCCAGACACACTCCAGTTTTCTCAGATTGCTCTGTTCTCTTCCTCTTCTACTTACACAGCGTGCTACAGTCAGATTCTTTGTAAATGAGAGATCATCAAATTGAAGCTTTTGCAGCCTCCTTGATAAATGAAGCAAATGCATAAGTGCATGGAATAGACAGACTTTTGCATCTAGGCACAGCTGAACTGATAAAGGATCAAAACAAATAAACATGCAAGAATTTTATAGAAACCTAGCTGAAAATCTTTGGCTAGGGTCAGGTCAGCCAGTTCAAAAGAGAATGGGTACAACAAGAACTTTCTCCCAGTATTTTAATTATAGATGGTTGGAAAAAAATCTTTTTATTTGGAGAATTATTTGGTTTTTCTTATCTTAAGGGGAAGGGGAAAGGTTTGCTAGAAACATTTTCACTTTTTACATTTTTTTCTGTAGTTACTACTGCTAGCAGTCACATGTTGTCTAATTTCTTGTTAAGTGACTTCTGAAGTTCCTTGACCTAATTTTTCTATCATCAATGAATTGTCAAGAATCAGGTGAAGTCTTACATTGGTGCTGGACTCTGGACAAAAAAAAAAAGGGAAAATAAAATGTGTTTAGGCTGCTTCAGTGCCTTCATATTTAGAGCAGCTATTTACAAAGTCATCGTGTTTTATCAATCGGTGTTTCCCAAGCCACTGCTCAAAAGCAGCATGCTACGTGAAAGGCTCTCTGCTGTTAATTACAGCCACAGGAACCTAAAAAGTCAAGCGTGAGGTCACCACCATTAGACTTTTGGTTGACCGCGACAGTGAAGTGTAGCACTTCCTCAGGGTGCTCTTTGCTCTCTGCTCTCTGTGGTTGCCAGTGGGCAGTGATCTATATCAGCTGGAGACATGGATACAGACCTCAGTATAAAACAAAGTCCTCTCCCTGATGCTTTGAAATGTTACATTTCATATAAAAGTGTACTCTCTTCATTATCTCCCTTCTGAATGTATGCTAACTATGTTCCTACAGCTCATCAGTTTATTTCAATGAATGCAAAGGAAAAAAAAATTGTGCAATCCATGAGTCTATCATCCTTCCTTCACCTTTAGGCTCCCACCTCCAAAGAACTTCTTAAAATAACTGTAAAGACACAAAATGTTTTAATGGATCTTTTCTGTCCCACCCTGACATAAAATTAATACCCCATATCGAATTTACTCTTTAAAAAAATATCACCAAAGAAGAAAAAATTCTAAAAACACAGGGAAATGGGTAGATCCCCCTCTGACTAGACTAAGATGCAATAGGCTTAATTAGGGCAAAAACCAGTCAGACATTACGAAATGTCTTCTAACAGAAAGCCTAGGGAAAGCACTGGGAAAAGACTGGAGATGTGGAATCTCCATCATTAGAGGTCTTTAAGAGCAGATTAGACAAGCAACTGTCAGGAATGACATAGGTATAGTTGGTTTTGCCTTAGGGCAGAGGGACAGACTAGCTGACCTCTCGAGGTCATTTTCAGCCTTGTGATTCTGTGAATGAAAACATGCATCCCCTCCTAACTGCAATATAATCTGTCATTGCTCAACACCATTTCTTTTCACTGTCACGCATTCAACTTCAACTTTGTCTTTTGTTTTGCTCTATTAAGAAAGTATGCCCTCAGATGCATTGTCTTGATCTAATAGAATATTTATTTATTAAGTGCTTTGTAAAGAATGAGAAAAAGACATACAGTTTTAAGGTTCATTAAGAAATTGCAAACTTCTATGCATTTGTATTGCATGACAGAGAAAAAGCTACAATTAATAAATAAAAATGGGGTGATAGGTCTTCTTGGTTATACTTACTTCGTTAGTAATTATGATATCTATTTGTAGATCTTGAAAGGTATCTTTATAGCGTTGTGTGTGTATATATATGTGCATATGTATTTACATACATGTGTGTCCGTGTATCGCTGTGAGGTTATATTACAAATAAGAAATGGGAGTAAGAAATGGAATTTGTAACCTAGCAACATGTCATTCTGAAATTGGCACAATTTTTCTTTTAATGTTAGAGGACAGCAGGAGGATCAGTAGAGTTAAATAACATCCTTAATTGGTAAAGTCTTACAAGAAGGATAGTCACTTTTCCAGGTTCTTGCTGATTCTCCAGTCAAGGCTTAGACCTGTGCTAGGCTGAGCTTTCTCTTACAGTGTTATATCTTCTTCATAAACTTGTTCTAATAAATACCTCGTAAATTATGATCTGACTTATGCCACTACAAGTTTCTAGCAAGTTCTTCCTAGGCACCCAGATATTTACAAAGTTGGCATCATTTTCCATGTACAATCTAGAAAACTGAAAAGCAATTAAAAATCCCATCCAAGATTCCTTATCAGGAAATAATCTTGCCATTATGTTCCAATTTAATATTGGAATAACTATATGATTTTGCCATATTGATATTTTTCTTCCTTTTCCCATGAGTTTTTACTGATTATTTTTTCCTAGTGAATCTCCTCATCTTCTTCGTCATATAGTCCCTGACTTTCTGTTACTCCCCTTTATGTTTTTTCTCTTAGTATACAAACATGACTTTGTTTTTCTCATCTTAGTAGGTCCATTAATGATGCCTCTTGTTTTTCCAGTAATGCTTTAAGTGTTAATTTCTTTTTTTCTTCTCAGATTTTTAAAGAAACTACCACAGTGTGTGTCTGAGATTCCTCTATTCTCATTCCTACTTCTACCCTCACCGGAAAATCTTCCTCTCAGCTGAAACAATTGTCACTCAAGATTTTTAGGATTCTTAGCCAACAATCAGTATTAAAAATCATGCTCACCTCATCAGCATAATCAGTCCCATGCTTGAAGTCTTGTCATCCCTGGCTTTCCATGACTCTTTTTCTTTCTTGTTTTTCTGTTTCCTCTAATCCTCCCTTTAATCTCTTTTCTGATTCACACTCACTTTCAGCTTACTATGGTGGTACCACTTGTCTTGCTCTTTGATATTCTTATTTTCCTCTAAATCACAGGTCTTGGTCACCTCATTCACTTAGACTCATGTAACTATCACCTCAGGTTTACTTGTCTTCATAGACCTAAAAGAAAGCAATTATCTATTTTTTCTTCTTTTTGATCAAATTCATCATCATCTTGCATATCACTCAGGTTTGTAACCTGGCACATCTCTGACAGATCCTTATCTTCACATCCAAACGCTCTCTACGTAATTTATCTGAGACATGACCTTCTTAACCATCCACAGTTAAAACTATTGTCAGCTTTCATGATATCCTATCCCAATCTCTACAACTGGGATTCTACAATTTATTAAAAAGTGCATTTTTATAGCCCATAACTTAAACCATGGTGCCCTTACTTGCAAACTTATTCCTACCTATTTATTACCTCTAATTTACCTTTAATGACATTTACCAACCTTTAGGACTGCTACTTTTCAAACAGTAATCCTGTGATGTGCAATGAGATAGCACATTGACTACTAATGTCTCATTGTTTTCTTGTTTTCCCCTTACTTATATGACCAATATCCTTATTTTGACTTGTAACTCTGTACAACATTTTACTCTGTTTGTACAGTGCCTAGTAAAATAGGAGTTTGTGTTCATGATAAGAATTTTGACGCTTCATAGTGCTAATTCACTGAAATTATAGCAGAGCTACTTGGCTTTAAGAAAGATCAGAATTAGTCCTGCTACATCTATTTATATTCGTGTGGTTCAGATCTGTCACTGTTCATGGAAGAGAGAAGGGACGTGCTTTCAGTTGCTCAATTGTACCTTTAATCTTAAGGCGTGGGTAGGGAAAATATCAGTAACCCATCATTTCCTACAGTGAATCAGAAGAGGGTAGTCAGCTACAGGAGAATATTAAAACATTTCCAAAAGAGAAAAGTTTCTTGCTTGGAATATGTAGCTAATCATTATAGAAGGATCTTGAAAGCATTTGTCTTCAATGTAATAACACTCACTAACCTTGAAAAGAAAAATATTCCCCCATCCTTTTATTCCTTTAGAGGGGGTAATAAGTGATGACAAACTACTGAAAACAGTGTGCCATACTTATAAATTCCTGCTTTAACTTAGCCCTGAAACATTTCAACAAAGAGTAGAACATTATAAAACTGCGACACCCATTAGTTGTGGCTAAGCCAAGTTAAAGCATTTTTACTGACTATTTAACAAACCTACTAAAGTAGGAATAGACAGTGTCCAGAAGGTATCTGCCTGTTTTGCACGAGGGCAAGGAGCACAATTAATCAGGCTGGGTGGTCAGATGGCTTGACTGTCTGAATCACCCCTGGACTGACCTATCCCCTCGCATTGTCAAGTGGCCACGGAAGCAAAGGACTCTGTTTCAGCCATGTTTCAGCCACTGAACAGCGGCTTTCCAGACAGAAGGCCTGTTTCTGGGACCACACCATCACTGAATGCAACAGGGCCATGGTGCAAATACCGCTGTGTTTATATTGTAGGAGAAGATGCAGTAATGAAATTGTATGTTTAAACCCAATGTCATTTGCCAGTCTATACCAGCACCCCAGATCCCCACACAGTGGTGAATGGTATCTATACAGGTTCCTCAACTATTAAATTTGTGGTTTTGCTAATCCCCTACTATTTGCTCTCGTTCATGATCTCTGAAGGCCAAATACTCTTAGGAAGGAATCAAGGTATTTACAGTGTTGCTGCCTTTTCCTTATGAATGGCTAAAAAATGCTGATGTGTCTGTTCCTCTCATCTGGAGAGAAACAATTACCCTTTCTCAAAACTATACCTTAATTGGATGATGCTGATTGCTGCTGGTGACTGAAATAAGTAGTAAGCCATAAAACAGGTGAGGTATTGCCCTTCTGCTCACTACACGCACTGATGTATGAAAAAAGGTAATATCTTTTTTCTTTTTTTCCAAAATGGTCTGTTTCTGACTTCTTCTGCATGGCTTTTTAGCTTCTCCCAATTACCTGTCCCACTTGTGGATAGTATCCATTGAATATACTTTTACTCTGCACTTCCTCTCCACTTCAGTTCTTTAGAATTTTCTATTATTAGCATTGACAGCTATTTTTCAGAAAACAACTTATTTCTGACAATGTACTGTAAATACAAGAGAAATATATCAAAAGACAACCACTCATCAGAATTTCTTTTTCTCCTAATAGTCTATTTCTTCCTCCAGTTATAGCCCCACAAAAAAATATAAAGGAGTTTTTAAGTGAAAAGATACTTGAAAATCAGTTTTTAGAAATACTTTCTTGTATGGTAATTTTAGCTGGTCAAACTTGACACCTAACATTGATGTATGTGGCAGACAGGTGAACAGTGATTCTGAGTTCTGAACTTTTGACAGTGACTTAATTTTTCCTCCGCAGTTTCCCTCTCTGTATAATAAAGATATCAGTTCCTATTATTAATTCTGCTCTAACAATGAGAAAGACAATAGGACATTTCTACGGGATTTTTGAAGGTGAAATCGCTGTATCATGGTAATGCATATAATGTGTAATATTCACCAGGAGAAGACATCAAAGTATTTGGAACTTCTACGTGCATTGCTGTAAATCTGGTTTCACAATTACTAAGTTCTGTGAAAACAATTTAAAGAAAAAAATGCTTTGTATGAATTCATTCAGTGGTGTGAAAGATAATCTTAGTGGGTTTTGCTAGTGGTACTTATGTAAATGTTTCTTCTTTCTTTTAAATGATTTATTTTTCCAGAAGCTTCTGAACAAAGACAAACTTTCAAAACAAGTGCATTAAAAAGTGAGACTCTGCTAACAAAGTCTAAAGAAATAAAAACCTACTTCAGAGAGATTCAGTAGGCTGCCTGCATATTCTAATGATAGCAGTGTGAATTACAGATAGCACACAAGCAAGGTAGCAAGGCTACACGGCACCTTGCAATTTAGAATTTGTCAACGTTTTGCAGTTTCCCATGTGAGTCACCACTTGGTTGATGTTTCCCATTTATTGTTTATATAGGCTTAAGCTTTGGAACACGCATGCAAAACAGCACATCCGAACTTTAAATCAGTCGCACATAATGAGAAATCTCAAATCATTCCAAGCAATTCATTTAATATTTTATAAGGAAAATACAACTTGAGTTGTGCAGTTAAATTTGTAAGAAGATCAGGAAGGACAGCAAGAGCAGCCACCCATACATTACCAGTGACAAAAGAGAGATAAACTAAAAAACTGTGAGATTGCATATGTAAAGTCTGCAACAGCTGTACTCATACTTAACGTGTAGGTTTCATTCATTAAACATATGTAAGATACAAATATGTTAATCTTGTGCCTCTGTCAGTCTGCAAAGAGGATAAGAAGGGTAGAAAACATAATTAAAACGTGTGTAGGTGTTTCTGTTAAAAGAAATTTGCCGGTAGTGTGAAATCAGAATTTCTGGCTTGCCTTATTTTAATTGTGCGATGCCTGGGCCCTAAGTATCAAAAGAAGGGATTTCCGTCACTTCCCCAAGCCAGGCAGAGCCATATATTATGGCGAACACTGAGACTGCCAAGGTAGCAGTCAAAATGCCACTGGAGTAGAAATAGAAAGAATATCAAGAAGTTCTATTCCTAGCTCTTTACCACACATAATCTGATTTCTCTTCCTTTTTCTGTCTGAAGCTGTGCAATTTCCAGTGACACTGCAACATGGCTCCACAATCGGTTGCTAAAGAGCAATACATTCCCTACTTACACTGTCAAAGCATTAATCAGGAAATTGGAGCAGCCTGGGTTTTGTTTTTTTCCCTGAGAAATTTTTTTTTTTTTTTTTTTTTGGACCATTGCTAAATACATCCAGTGTGATCTAAAAATCTGGAAAAGGAAGTGAAAATCTTGAGCAAATCTGTCCACAGTGATTTCAGGACTTGATTGTGGATTTCATCCTGATGGTGTTGATTTTAGGGACTACTACATCGAAGCATGAATGGTTAGCTGCAAGCTCCTGTTTACTACTTCACACAACACACTTGTTTCCCCGAAAGCCAATTCTGATTCAAATCAATTTAATTAAGTAACAAAGCTGGTTGTCATGGTAACAACGCTACTAATTTGTCATGGCAAATACTCTGTGAGATTGACCAGTTGCTAGGCAACAGCCAATGGGCTTGAAGACAGAAGATGACAAATTCTATCTGGTGCAGATGTTGTGATCCAGTCCTGAATTAGGCCTCTGTTCAGACTGGATTCCCAAGAGAGCATCACCTGGATAGCTTAATAGCAACACAGGGAGTAGCATGCCACAACAAATTACATTGTTTTGCACTTTTTAAAATGTGTTTGAGGGAGAAGCTAGTAAAATAAGGTAATTTGATGCTCCCTGTCATCTTTTTATTTTCCTGTTACAGAATATATGGAGATGATTCAATCTTACTGTACTTGGCTTTGCATATGCATATTTATATCTCAGAAATAGTCTTTTATCCATCTTTGTACATATGATACATAAAATTTAGGCATGCAAGCACAAAACAAGTGGATTATGGCTAAATCACCTCAACAAAATCTGTTTGGAGTAATGTGCATAATTCACTCACAACAATGGAGAACAATTTATTTTTAGTTTATTATTCTTTCTCCCAGGACAGCCTCCAACTTTGCAGTTTAAACTTGATTTACTTTTATTCGCAAGAATAAATTCATTATTCCTCTCGCTGAAAGTACTACAAAAATTTCAGGCTGTTGGTATCTTCCTACCTGTGCTTCCTTTTGATCTGAACAGAAATCAAACTAAGTGTAAAGTAATGTCATTTTGCCTGTCAATGCATGACTTGCTTAAATTCATCTGACTAATTTATCCTGAAACCCTTGTCTAACTCTCTTCCGACTAAAAAAAAAAAACTTTAATTTGGAAATAATTAACGTACTCTGTTTGCTTCTACGTTTAGGCCTAATTCTAAAACCTACTTGTTAACCTTAGTGCTTTGTGTACAAAATGAACCAAACTGGCAACTGATAATGAAGAACAAGGAAATTTGTGAGAGTAAGACTACAGGTATTTAGAGAAATGTTGATGGGTTTACAGTTCACTGGCAAATATTCTTATCAAAACAGAAATGCTTTGTGAAATGGTATTGATATTGCTACAATTTCATTTGCAAATGTAAGGAAAATTTCTGACAGTTTTGAAATGGCTGTTTTTTACATTATTTTAGATATTTCATTTTTCATGGAAAATGACTTTTCAATTAGAAATAATTTGTCAAATTATAATCATAACAGAATGACAAGTGCTCCAATGTAACAAAGACTCAAACATTGAAATGAAAACAAATCCTTCTAATTTTCTGAAGGAAGATATCTGAATGACCCAAAGTTCCCTTCTTTGCTCTACCATCATTTTCTTTTTTGTGAAATCACTCCTGCTGGCAGGCAAATTTTAGAATTCCCAAAAAGCCTTTATACGGGAGATATTTCAGCCTCCACACATTTCTAATATGGATAGTACATTAGTTTCTTACTAGATTCATTACAACTAATGGATTGCTGACAGGAAGATCCAGCCAAGAATCTAATATAATGCTGTACAGTATTCACTTGAATAGATACAGCAACAGTTTAGCAGTTTAGATAAAATTCTATCTAGAACCAAAACAGGGTTTTGTTTGTTTTATCAAGTTCACTGCAAATGCAGTCTTTGCAACAGAAATTAAATAAAACCAGGATCTTTTATTGTATCGTGAGAGGGTTAAAATAAACCAAATGATCAACCCAATCAAATTTTGCTTTTATAGAACTAAAATCAGCCTTTTTTTTAATTAGGGTTGCAATGTTAATATATAAATAGAGGGAGAATCGTGCCTGTTAAGTTTGGTTAAAAGGGTGTTCTTCCACAGAAAATTGCCAGGGTAATTCCTAAAAATTAACAGAAAATATAAAAGCAACAGCAACATGCAACCTAAATGTTGTCCTTTCACTATTTCAATCAACTTGCTAGACTAGTATTTTTTATATGATATTGTATCGGGTGTCCATGAGGCCACCCAAGGCTTTGGTGGTAGGCGCACTGCAGGGGCGGCCTCTGTGGGTGGAGGTGGGGGAAGAAAGGTGGTGTTTTAATGTTTGTCTTTTGTTTCTCACTACCCAAATCTTTTTTAATTGGCAAAAAAAAGTAAATTAATTTTCCTCAAGTTGAGTCTGTTTTGCCAGTGACAGTAACTGGTAAGCAATCTCACTACCTTAATCTCAGCCCACGAAGTTTCTCATCCTATTTTCTCCCTCTGTCCTGCTAAGCAGAGGGAGGGAGTAAGTGGCTGGATGGGAGCCTGGCTGTTTGCCAAGGCTAACCCACCACATATATACAATCTAGTCACTGAAAAAAGTCACATGTAGCAAGTGCATAGACAAATGGAGCCAATGCTTCATATTCAACAGTAGCACATTACTGTTTTCAGAGTGTGAAAATTATTTTAACACAGGAAAAGTAGTAGACAATATGCTTTTTCCTCTTCTCTGAAAGCTGCAGATAAAATCCTAATATTAACCAGAAAAAAAATCTTTAAAATATCACATGTAAATGGCAACATTTCATGTGAGACCTTGCATACATATGCCTTTGGCCCTGAAGCTGGCATTTAGGCACCCTAATGGTACCTTTTGAGTGCCTTCAGTGCCTAATTTGGACATCTCAATTTGTGCAATCCTTTTTATTTATGACACCCATAGGCAGTTACATATTTTTAATTTTCTTTTGATGAACCTGACAATTCAGAGATAATTTAAACTCAGCAGTGGAGGGAACAGTTATAACACTATCTGTTTCTTGCATCAGGCCTGCTGTTAAGACAGAACATATCTTTTCAAAGCTTTTCATTTTGAGTTAAATACCAAGAGCTAGAGAAGCCATGAGATCCTTAAATAAATTATTCCTCTGGTTAATCATCAACTCCTTACTCTTTCTGGCCACAGATCTGAGGACTGATATTTGCGCTCTCAGCTTCCTGATCATATGTTTTGCCACATCATATGGATCCCTTGAAATTTCCAACTCCTTATGATATTCCTTTTCAAAATGAGTTTCTTCTCCAGAGAGAAATTTTGACCTGCAGTCTTTGTTCCTACATATGTAATATTGTCATTGGAAAAGTTAAAATAAATCTTACTTAAGCAAGTCCTTTTTGTTGTAATATCCAGGTTGTTCATCAGATCTATCTTTCTCATTATTTACCATACTGTTGCTTTTGTGTATGTAAATCATTAAGATTTTATGTCATTTTGCGCATTGCTGGTCAGGTCGTGACTTGAATCAGGCCAGAAGGAAGGCAATAGGAAAAAACAGATGGATTATTTTTTTATTAGAGTTCCTTTTTAAAAACTATCAGTTAGAAAGGTTTTAATGAAATCTCTATCTGTAGTATTTTTAAATCATAATGAAATCGAATGCCTTACAGAAATCTTTGCCAATGAAATCATAAACTCAATCAAAAAGAGCAAGTTTATTTGGCAAATTTTTTTCATCAAGCTGTGCTGATTGACAGTGTGTATATTGCTGTTATTTTAATTCTTCATTGATTTCATCTCCCATCACCTTGACTTGCTCTATATCCATTTTACCAGCTGACAGTTTACTGAAGTATTTGTCCTTCTCAAACAGTGGTACAACAACCAGTTTTTTCCAGAGCCCCAGAGTTTTTTCACTCTTCCAAGATTTATCCATCAGTCTGACATTCCTCTGAACAGTTTTGCAACTAATCATGTATGAAGTATTTAATCATAGTTAAAGTTAACTTATTTTTTTCTTAAAACTGTTATTTTGTTCCTTTCCTCTCAGTACTACCGGAACAAAACCTGTTTCAGTGTTGTAAACATCAACCTTCTTTTCTAAGAACAGATGCAACGTGTACACTGGAGAATTCTTCCTTTCCTACAGTATTACTGACATTTATATTGTCCCTATTGGGTAAACTTGCCCCAGAACCTGCCCCCAGGACAGACTTGTTGGGAGTGGAGAGAGGTGGAAAGTCCAGGGGAGGGAATTAAGAAGACTGCATCCATTTAATCACTTCTCTTAGTACAGGGCACACACCACAGGTTATGCGATGGACTGAGGCTTCTCAGTAGTATCCTCCTTCCTCTCTTTCACACTCATGTTGCAACTGCCCCTGCACCAGTCCATCTACCAGGAGTCACCTTGGCATCTATGCAATACTAACAGCAAGGCTAAATTCTCTTTTTTCTGCTCACTGCTGACTTCCCTGATCTCAAGAACCACCAAATGTCTGAAACTGGCACACAGTTCAGAAAACTCTTTTACTTTTTTTTCTTAATTGATCTGACACTTAACAGCATTTGCTTCAAAAGGTTAAAATCTGTTCCTATAACTAATCTTATCTTTTCCAAAGCCCCTTTTCTCTAGCAAATGGCTGGTCTGGCCTCTGGCTGACTTTCTGTCTTCACAAATTTCTCTAAAATTCACTATCCTCCCACCTTTCGTTTCAGCCAGGGTCCCTGGGAAGGCTCCTACAAATTCATCATTGAGAATGGCAACCAGGGAAAGCAACCATTTCCTGCTCCTCCAGAAGAAAACTGTTCTGCCACATTCTCTTAAAGTATATTCCCCTCCCAAGGCAAGCACAGAGCTCCCATCAACACTAATGCACACACAGAGGTGAATATTCCCATTTGTGAGGGACCGTAATTGAATCACCATTAGCTTCAGCTCCTGGCGTTGTTCAGAATGAGTTGAGTCCTATTGCTTCTTGTTGCTAGAGTGCAATAAACAAGAATTAAACTATTTAAAGGCAGCTTTGTTCTTCTGTCAGACACCTGCTGAATGCTTGTTTAAAATATAACAACTCTAAAGAGGTATTAGAATCTGGAAAGACAAAGGCCTGAATTAACCTTAACTATAGAGTGGCTATGAATGCCTCTGTCACAACCACTTCAAAATCCCCTTTTCAGGTATCTATGGAACCCTTATATTATCCAAATTTACCTCTAAGCTGTGTGAATGTACATGTTCCTAGTGTTTAAGTGGAAGTAGCTGTAAGGAAGCAGGACTGTCACTTCACTTCCAACTTTTTCACAGATAGCAGTGATACAAGAATACTCCATGGAGTAAGTGGTTGTTGCTTGATTTTTTTTTCCTCTCCAGAAAATAGAGCCTTCCTAAGAAAACTTTACAGACTTACACAAAAAAAACCAAAACAAAAATGTACTTTTATGAAAGCTATCCATCAAATGTCAAGGATAATAATCAATTTTTTGTCACAATGAACTGATAAAAGCTTTCAGTAATAATGTCATGGGGAAAAAAATTTGTGTTGGAACTCGTAATGCTCAGCCCTGATATCAAACGAATTCATAAAAGCTCAATACCACTGTAGCCCTCGGAGGCATGACAAAACACAATTTCTCATCCACAGGATATGGAATAATTCCCCCTTTTTTTTTTTTCTTTTTTCCTTTCACAGAGAGAGAAGCAAAAGGAAAAAATCTGAATTGCAAAAAAAAATATTACACAATCCTGTTTATGCAGGTGAACATTAGCGATCATTTTGGTCGCCGATATCACAAACCGTTATGGTGATTTCTCTCACATCATGCAAATGGCTGCATAATGTCTACTCCTCTTGGAATGTAAAATCAAATCAGCATTCTAATGCTACAAGCCCGTGATGAGCTTGGAAATAAATATGCAGAAGCGCATAAAAAAAAAAATCAAGGCAATCAAGGAGAGCCAGCGTCCTAGCTCGGACTATAAATCTTTGTCTGTTTCAATCGTAGAGCTGGCCGAATCAGTGTAAAATTCGAGCGGGGATGTCATCAATTTCTGTTAACCTCTCTATTCTTCTTTGTGTTGGCGGTGCAGTGATGGATTGGTTTTGTCACATGTGCTCAGTTCACAGTATGTTAACATGGAAGGGTGCAGTCAGGTTATGAAGAAGGGTTATTACTGTCCCAGCTCTGACCTGGACTTACTATCTTTTCTAGTATCACAAAACCTTACTGTCTTTGAGACTGAGAAGTAGCATCCTGGGGGCTGCCTAATACTAAACGGAACAGCCAGGATTTTTTCCTCCAGTTTCTTTTCTATAGTTCTTTCCAGTCGCTTTGCTCCAGTTCATAGGCCTATTCTTTCCTATCATTTTTTAATTAATAAATTAATGTAGGAGATGCTTATTAATCCAACTACCAATGCAGGAAGAAAAGTAATGAATTACTGGATTACATTAAGAGGAATCTATGATTTGCAAACACAAAAAGATTCATAATTTTACAGTCTCCCAATAATAAATCACTGGTAATAAAACAGAGGTAATAACATAAACTTACTGGCATGCAGTGAATACATAAATGTTTCCAGGAGTGGACTAACAATTCTTCTTTCATGTTGTCTTGATCATGTGTTTGGTAAAGGTATTTAAATCATGCTACCTAATTTCTGTAGTGGATCTGATGAGTTAGGGTGTTCTTCAGTTCTTGTTTTCTGCTTCTCTATGCTGTGTCAATGCACTTACTACAATCTGTACTGCAGAGCACTAAGACACCTGGCCCTGCTTCTAAAAACTTGCAAGCTCAACTTTAAGCAACTTCAAGCTCTATTAATGTCAAAGGAACTGCTCAAGTGCTTAAGTTAAGCATGTTCATAAATGCTTTGATGGAAGAGTGTAATAAATCCTAATCCAGAGCCCAATGAAATCTTTAGGAGTCTTTATATTGACTTCAGTGGGCATTGTATCAGGCTAATAGAGCTCAACACCTTGCAGAACTGAGCCCTTAAACAGTTGGCTCATTTCACCACATAAGTGGTTGCTTTAGCGGTGGATGAAGTGATCCCTATGTGTAGTATTTAATATAGTGTGTTTCAGCTTGTTAAGTTAGTAAAGTGCTTTGGGATCACTTGAGATGGAAGTTACAATATGAATGCAAGTTATTATTACACTTCCAGAAGTACCATTTTTTGTCAGTGAAAAATCACATTAAAATAAATGCTTTAAAATGAAGGAAATAGAACATTAATCTATAAAAATTCTGTATGTATTTATTTCTGTAAAGAAAAGCCAAGTGGAACAAAGCAACTCCGGCAATAGGTAGCCCAGGTTCTGCAAAAAAGCCAAACAATTGAGGGTCAATGGCATTTTGTAAGTGATGCTTTTGCTCTTGACAAATTGGACCCAGGATATAGCAGTAAATCTGGTCACAAATGTCTGCCACTTCTCAGAGCTGTGTTGGCTGCTCAAAAGCAATTAAGTGAAGTGGGTGCTCAAGTCCCATTGAATGTCCCAATTAACAATTAGCAGGACTTGTGCTCTTAAGGGCTTTTGGAGATCTTACACAACACAGCACTGGGAAAGTCACATGAAGGAGACCTCAGTTTCCATATCCTTTCTGCAGGAGCTATTTTTAAAGTCATATGAAAAAAGTCCTGAATTTAATATAGTAGAGAACGAAGAAAGAAACAATTGTTATGTCATAGCTTATATTGCTGTTCATCATTGATTTCAGAAATGTAGAAGGAGCCTAGCCAGACAGCAGGCTAGGCAATCTGACCAAATACAAACTGATAGAAGTTTCACAAGCAATTTTTTCCATTACAAATGTATTGCTACAGCCCTCTATTTTTAAGATGTCTTGGGAAACCAACCCACTATATATTAACAATGAAACCAGAGATAAGGTTGGCATGAAAAGGCTTCTCTACGTGGCCAGTTTAGCTTGTTTTTTCCCCCAAAGTTTGTTTATTTTTCTCTTGTCATGAATTTAAATAAGGCAACATGTTCAGCGCCAACTACAGAGACTCCAGTAAAAGTAGTCAAGAAAGGATCCCAAGCAAGTCATACTGACCTTGCTGACAAATTCCACCTGGGAAAGAGCTGCATGCAGCACTGAATCCAAGAGGAACTCTGCATTTGCTCATGCTGTCCCTGTCCCATGGAAAGCAATTGTCACTCCAGAAATGAATGTTTCTGGACTTCCACCAGCTCATGTGTACCCTCACCCACTAAGTGCCCCCTCCTTACACACGTAAGGCCTGGCAGAGCAAATGCAATCTGCCAGGAAAAGGCCTTGTGATAATCTCCAGAGATATGAATGCCATTAAATTAGTTACTGTATTGCAAATATTTTTAGCAGGATGCCCATTTCCTGCTATATTTGCCTTAAAGGTTCATGTTCTCAATTACATAATGACATACAAATTAAATGCAATTTCAAATTTAAACCTGTACAAGTGTCAGTTATCAAGTTCCCCTGTTAGTCCCACGAGGCTGCCCACAGCAGTGCTGGAAAGTGCATTACTGTGCAGACATTACATTCCCTACTCCAAGAAACTCTTATTGAAGGAATAAACACTAATGATTCTTATTTATTATTGATATTGCAGAGTCCAGTGAACTCAGACATAAGATTGGGCCTGATTTAATAGATGCTGTGCCAAAACAAAGGACTACCAGGGCTGCATGCCTCTGCTAGATTTTAAGGAGAAATGGAACAATTTTTGTCATCTACACTGACCTGCAAAGCAATGAATCCCACTCCGCTGCATCATTCTTCTGTGGATAGGGCCTACAGAAGGAGCTACCTTAGGTTCTCCTAAACTCCATGTAGCTTTGATTATTGTAGTGGACACTTTGTGTAACCAATGTGGATCAACCTAGATCAAATGGAATGATGTTCTAAGTACCTTGCTAATAAAATAATTTCATCCATTTGTGAAAAAAGGATGCAAATTAATTAAGAGCCTGGTTAAAGTAATTTAGTTTAAAAACTCTAGGAATCTTTTTGAAAATATTTCTCTGTTTTTCTTAGGCTTTATTTAACTTCTAACATTGTCTGCAAGGAAGTATTTGGGTGAAATATTTGACATGCTGAAGAGTTGTTTTGAATAACCTAAGCTAATGGAGGATTGTTATTTTCTAAGGTCCAATCCTGAGGTCTTGATAACTGATGAGCACATCCACTGACTATGGGACTTTGGGTTTTGGTCCCACATTCAGTTCAAATAAGGAATATTTTCAAATGAGGACTAATTAGCAAATTAGTACTTTGCAATCTTCATCAACAGTTATTTAAATCAACCCTCCCCAAAAGCAGAAACAAAACACATAGACACCGGTGAACACAGACACAAACACTAACACACAAATTCAAACACAAACACACAGAATGTCTAATGAGAGGGAGAAAAGTTGCTTCCTAATAATAGAGAGTAACTTTAAAATATAGTTTAATGCATGTTGAATTCTACCCTCCCCCTTCAGTTTCCCTTTTCTTTTTAAAAATGTGTTGACCTTGAACCCATTCTGTAATGAAGGTGTTTGATAAGTCAAATCCTTCAGAGGTGTAGATAAAAAGCACTTTTTGGAATGTTAAACTGGCAACACACAGGGTGCAGTTATTGCTTTAGAGAAATGTCATGGATGTCCTCTAACCTTTTTTTTTTTTAGGAACGTATTTCTTGGATGATTTTTTTTCAAGGACTCAGGTCAGGAAGAATCTACCCCAAGGGTAGTTGGAGGGAAGAAAAAATAACAAGGCATGGTGGCACCTGGGGACCACAACATTGTTCACATCCTCTGTAATCATCAGTGCACCGCTCAGCTGCTTTGGTAATTTACATAATACCATCCTGACACGTTCACTTCAGCTATCCATCACCATTGGGATGGTGTGGCTGTTTTCCTGCTTTATTTTCTTTCTCCCTATCTCACTCTCTCGGTGCCTTTCTTTCTCTCATTGTGTCTTATGTTTATCTGGCCAAGCAAAAAAGATTGATTTCACATTGTTTCTGCCCTCCTTGTTCAACAAATATGAATTTGGCAAATGATGAGGCACTGAGCGCAGCTAATAAGCAAAAATGAACATATAGAGATTTTATTCTCTACATTTTAATGAACAGTATCTTTAGGGGAACTGAGGAGAAGAGCGAGAATTTAATGGATCCAGAGATGGGGGAGAGAGTCAGTTTAATAAAGCTAAACTTTAAGGATATGATGGACTCTATTCACATGCAATCATGGCTAAATCTGCAGGATAGGACTGGACACTAAGTTTAAAAAAAGCTTAAAGCTTTTGCGTCTTGAGTTACATTTCCTCAAAAATGAACAAATGAAAAGTAGTATTTTATATTTTCTAGATGTATTTTTTACTGTAATGTGACAGATGAATTGGCCATCCTGAAAACATGATTAATTCCTGCAGTCCTGCCTACCAAGACCAGACTACAGGCTTGTTCTCCTCAGTTTTATACCTCTATACCACTTTGACTTTACTGGAGTTGTTCTTGATGTACATCACTGTAACTGGTATTGACAGTTACACCCTTGTATACAGCCTTGTCTATCCCCCTTGTGTATGACAAGGGTGATAAAGTCACCTTCCCACAGTAAAGAAAAACATTAAGGCATAGGAAAGGACCACTGAAATGGGGACCTGGATGACCTATTTGTTGTTACTTTCTCTAGCCTACTGGAGTGAATTTCTCACACTCTTAGCCACTGATTCCCTGGTAGTGAAAGCCCCAAGTACCTTGGCTACCAGGACTTCCCACTGCGGGAAACTAAGAGACGTTTAAGCCAACATGGTGCTTGAGACAGGAAAGGACAACAGCGCATTCATAGCATGCACTCATATTGGTGTTCCTGAATGAGCGTGGGAAATGATTCCTTGTTTCTGCAAAATTATATTTCTGATAAATCATTACAAGGCAGAAAAGACCAAGCGCTGCAGAAGTAAAAGAATGATGGTGTTCAAAGCCAGTGCCACCAACCCACACAAAGTCAGTCTCAGACACTTAGAGATTCAAAAATCCTCCCTTTTGAAAAAACTGGGGCTATCTGTACAAAGTCATGAATAGCCCTGTTTTTAAACAGCTTTGCCATTATGAATGTAGATACTACCCAGTTTAGTACTTCAAGTTAGGTGGGAAGAACCTGAGCATCTCTGCTATATGGAAGCTTTGGGTTCAATCCCTATTATGATAAAATACTGGGATGGGTAAGTCAGCTGCATATTTATTGAAGAAGAGATGGGGATGTGCTGGTTTTGGCTGGGAAAGAGTTAATTTTCTTCCTAGTAGCTAGCATGGGGCTATGTTTTGGTTTTGTGCTGAAAACAGTGTCCATAACACAGGGATGTTTTAGTTACTGCTGAGCAGTGCTTACACAGGGTCAAGGCTTTTTCTGCTTCTCGCACCACCCCACCAGCGAGTAGGCTGGGGGTGCACAAGAAGTTGGAACGGGACACAGCCAGGACAAGTGACCACAACTGACCCAAGGGATATTCCATACCATATGATGTCATGCTCAGCATGTAAAGCTGGGGGAAGAAGAAGGAAGGGGGGCGCGTTCGGAGTTATGGCCTTTTGTCTTCCCAAGTAATCGTTACATGTGATGGAGCCCTCCTTTCCTTGAGATGGCTGAACAGCTGCCTGCTGATGGGAAACAGTGAATGAATCCCTTATTTTGCTTTGCTTGTGTGTGTGTGACTTTTGCTTTACCTATTAAACTGTCTTAATCTCAACCCCTGAGTTTTCTCACTTTTACCCTTCTGATTCTGTCCCCCATGCCACCCAGGGGAAGTGAGCAAGTGGCTGTGTGGGGCTTAGTTGCCAGCTGGGGTTAAACCATTACAAGGGACATACAGAAAAGGCTAACAACCTTAGACACATCTCCGTAGTTTGTGTTCCTCTGCACTATGTTATTTAAGCAAGAGTATTAATTTGCTTGGTGTAGCACCCTGGAAAAGTTGATCCTCTGTAAGGTCAGGGTCTTCTGCAGCTAAAGACTTTGCATAAACTTATGGCTTGTCTGCATCAAATCCATGGTATGAATGAATTTTTAAAATCCAATATGCAATGTAAAATAAAAAATATATTTAATGATCAAAGCCTTCCCCCTCAAAAAGCTTTCCATACAAAAATGGAAAAGTATTTATTATATAGTCACATTTATTACAGACTATAGTTGCATTTGATACCAGGATCTCTACTAAAGGCCCCTTATACTCTTTGATTCTTCTTTCATAAAAAGTTTATTTTGATAAAGAAATACAGAACTTATTGAAGACTCCTCAGAGATGTTTCAATTAAATCCTGTCTTCTTGATATATCAACTTTGTGTGGCAGAAACAAATTCAAGGCCCTGTCCTGCAAACACTGATACAATGAGATAACTCAAGAGAGCACTCGAATGATCTCAAGTATAGGCTCCACTAGACAAATTTAGCCTTGGCAAAATCAATTTATTTCATGTGTATTAACACTGCTTTATGCTAGGGATGATTTTTTTTTTTTGAGGGGAAGAAGGACTTCATTTTGACACAAAAAGTATGTCATCCAAACCACCTTGTTTAGAAAAGCCAGCATTTGTCTGTGCAGACCAAATACATAGGACATTCAAGAACCTCAGTAAGTTGGAAAAATGCAAGAACATAGGAAGATTCTTCTGGGGCCTCACAGAAAAACTGTGACCATCTATGATCACATTAACCTCTGGGGACCTTGAAACAAGATTTTACAGCAGCTGGCCAAAATACTTTGAGCATGATCCTTTCCTTTAACCTTTGCAGTATTAATATTCTGTTGTTATCTGATGTGCTATGGCATTTCTTTGACACAGAAGACAAAAGATGGTATAATAAGATATGAGTACTGATCATAGATTTGGTATTCTGATCTGTTCATGATAGTGCTAAAGCTATGGGGTTGTAATTGAACCTTTAGCAAAGTACAGTTACTCACTTCCTTTTAGTCATGTTACAACTTACTTTTGCATATGAGATTCAGCCATCTCCTTATCAAAACTAAAAAAAACCTTTCAGTCTGCTAATGTGACCTAGCCGTATTTTACAGGTTTTATACAGCAATGTTAATTATGGGGAAAAAAGCTATGAAACAGGAGACTGCCATGCTCATATTTTGGTTTTCCCGACACTGGGCTGGAGCCGATTGTTTCCAGTACAGTACACGTAAATGTGACTGCCATCATTGCTTCCGGAATAGCTTCTGAGGGGCTCAGTTCAGGCAGCAATTTATGTTGGTGCTGAGAGTACAGCCAGCACAGTTAAAGGAGACCTCCTGAGCTCTGGGGCTCTAAATCTCCAGCCACTTGACATTAGTGAACATCAACTCAGTTTCCATTTTCCACAAGAAGAAAAAAAATAGACTTTTTTTTAATTTTCCTTTTTTTTAAAGCTGGGAGAAAGGCTTCTTGGCAACTGATACTGATGTGACCTCTCTCTGACTGACAGAAGGTTCATCACTGCATACTATACCTGTCACCTCAGTAATGTATGTAGTCTCAGCTGCCCAGTGATTGCAAAGTGAAAATTCCCATCCCTGACCTATAAGTTGTAACCTTTGGGTGCATTGCATGAAAAGCTGCTTCACTGGTGAGCTATGCAGATGTTGACAAGGTGTGGAAAATGAATATGAAAGAAGATGAGCAATTTCCAACCTCCGTATTCAACAATGGCCTCTGACTGTCCATTTAGCAAAAAACTACACAGATATGATAAAGGAGATAAAGACATCCTTTCTTCCAGAGGATGGTCTGCAAGGAATACATTTCTAATGGGAACTTTTTCTGGGTCTGGGTACCAAAGGTTTCAGATGCCTTCTGTGTCTTCCAAAATATTATATGATAGTTAAAATTATATGAAAATGTCTTTATTTTCTAGATGGTTTCACATTCCCAATAAATTGCTTTACTTTTTTAACATTCATGGTCTAATTGTGTATAGAATATATTATTTTTTAATACATTTACAAAGCCTGGGAAAATCCACATGGAATTTGTACCCATAGAGGAGTTCTCATCAAACAACTAATATTGTGCTTTTGTCAGCTGAAAGTTGGAATGTTTCCTATGTATTATCACTTGATTAAAGCACACAGATAGTGAATTCCCAAAGAAAACCAGAAATCACATGAGCATTTGGTACTGTTTCATTCTGTGTTCACAAGGATACAGGTAATGAAGCCAATGAGCTACAGATTTACTGAGACTAGATGCCCATATATTAAAAACAAGCAATAAACAAAAAAATCCCAGCTCAATTCTGGCAGTATCTAATATTATAAAGTTACTTTATTTGGTCTGGATTTTATGATACAAATTGAGTTAAGGTGCACATACATGCAGTCCATTTTTTGTCTTTTAGGGGGGAACCTTTCTAACTTTCTATTGTGATAAAGAAAACCGTTAGATTCTGACAAGGCAAGGAGGAGGGAAATCACTTTTACTGAAATAAGAACAAAATGATAGTGTCAGACACTGCATCCAAAAGATAAAATATTACATCTAATAAGCATGTTACATATGGGATTAGACATGGGTCCCTAGAATTACAGAACAACAGAAGTTATAGGAAAACAATAACATTAGTACTGAAAAATGACTAGGTTTCCTATCATGGTTAAGAAAAAAAAATCTGCATTCTTATTAAAGGAACTTAAACAGGAGGAAATAACTTGCTACCCTGGAGTGCCAGAGTTTTGTTTTAGGTCTAAGTCTGGAAGCCTTGCTCCTGCCTGTTTCATTTACCTAAGTACAATTACTTCTTGGTGAGGTCATGATCTTAACTGATAATATACAGTCTTCAAAGGCAAAAAAGTAGGTAACCATCCAGCTCTCCTGGATAGTCAACATTTCTACCTTTGAAAAATATCTCCCCCTCACTGTCCATTCAGAGGCAGGTAGCCAATGTATTGCCTGGGACTAAAGATGTACACACACTTCACTACAATTTGATGTGGCCAGCATTACTTAATTAAGCACATAATCAAGAACTCATGTCTGCTCCTCCCTCTTGCATCTCTCCTTATCACTTTGTAATTTTCTTATCCCTGCCAACATGGGGTGAAACAGCAGCATATAAACATCCACCCTCTCTTTCATCAGCCCAGCCCATTGTGATGGTTGTTTGTGTAATCGTTGTAAAAATTTTGTAAGCATGTACGGAGGACACCTTGAAATGTTACTTGAAAAGAAACTTCCTTTGAGTTCAACAGAGTCCTTCCACCACTGACTGAAAGACCACTTGTCCTATTTTTCTCATAAATTACGGTTGTAATTCCAATAACTCTCATTTTGGAGATGAATGATGAACTTCTGGATGCTGGAGTCAGGTGTTTAGTTTTTAGCTCCACTCTGATTTTCAACTTAAGGAAGGGAAAAAAAAAAAACCTACACACACACACACCCCCACCCCTGTTGTCTGAGCAGCCATTCAGGTGTCTGACACTGAGCTTGCTATTCCTGTAACTAACCTGCTCATCCATCCTACATTGCAGGGCTATAAGCCTTTATGGGAAGGACTCAGGCAAACTTGTCTGATCAGCACTGAGAAGATGGTGTCACAGGAGGGCATGACAGCATACACAGTGGTTGCCTCAGGCTGAGCAAGCCAAGCCACCCTTGTTCCCAGCTGCCCATGCTGCAGGTAGGTATGTAGCTGGGGAAAGGCAAACTGAAGCTTTCTCTCCCACTGTTATCAACACTCCCACAAAGCCAGTTGGAGCCTAAACATGGGTTTGTGTGCAAACTCTTTGGATGCAAGGTGAATTTGGATTCCAGCATTGCTTTGCACCTATGCTTAGATGTTGTGGTTTAACCCCAGCCAGCAACTAAGCACCACAGGGCTGCTCGCTCCTCTCCGCCCACAGTGGGATGGGGGAGAAAATTGGAAGAGTAAAAGCGAGAACACTTATGGGTAGAAATAAGAACAGTTTAATAATTGAAATATAATAATAATAATAATAATAATAATAATAATAATAATAATAATAATAATAATAATAATAAATTGTAATGAAAAGGAAAATAACAAAAAGAGAAAGAAATAAAACTCAGGAAAAACAATTGATGCAACTGTTCACCACTCTGTGACCGATGCCCAGCCAGTCCCGAGCAGTGATTGCTGCCCTCCCCGGCCAACTACCCCTCAGTTTATATACTGAGCATGACGTCATATGGTATGGAATATCCCTTTGGTCAGTTTGGGTCAGCTGTCCCAGCTATACTCCCTCCCAGCTTCTTGTGTACCTCCTTGCTGCCAGAGTATGGGAAGTTGAAAAATCCTTGATTTAGTATAAACACTGCTTAGCAACAACTAAAACATCAGCGTGTTATCACATTATTCTCATGCTATATCCAAAACACGGCACTATACCAGCTGCTAGGAAGAAAATTAACTCTATCCCAACTGAAACCAGGACAGTAGGCTAGAACACAAATGTAATCTCCACACCTCAGTTCTCTACAAAAAGATGATAACAATCCTTTATTTCTCCCACTCTTTGCCTGTAATTATCTATTTAGCATTCAAAACTTTTGTCTCTTCCCACGTTTTCCAGAACCTAGCACAATGTGAACCTGATCATAGGCAGGATCTCTGGACACTACTTTAATGCAAATAATTCTAATGATAAGAGTAATGCCCCAAGGGTGTTGCAAAGCTATCCTAATATCCAAACCCGATTGTAATTTTATTTAGATTTTATATTACTGACTAAGAGCGTTTATCTTCTTGCCATGTGCGGACATGTAGTTAGTGCACATTGGTTATGGGTTTCCAAGATAATGTAATGCAAACAAATCATATATCGTCTGAGAATGAGTCAGGCCCACATTTCAACTTGATTTGATTTACCGTCACCTGTGTTGCAATGACTATTAGTCTGTTGAAATAATGAAAGAAAGGGAATAAGGGCTTTTAAGGCCAGTGTGGGAAAGTACCTGTTATATAAGCATCTTTAAAATGCAGAAGGAATGAAAGAATGGTTAAAAGACTTAGAGCACTGGAAATTAAATATGTGATGCCTCCTCTGGAAAAGGACTATATTTGCCTTGATGGATGCCAGGGTGGATTCATCTGATAAATCTGGTCTGACTTTAGTCTTGTCCATACTCCAGACTGACTCAGATGTGTGGAAACAAGGGGAATCCCACTCAGCTCATACCTCATACTGGGTTCAGATGGTCTTTCCTGATACACAGTACAGCAGTGTAGAAAAACCTCCAAATTCTGATCTGGATTGGTGTTTCTCAGCAGTTATCACCTGAAAAGAGTGATCCAAATCCTTGTGACTAGTGGAGGGACTAGCCCTCTGATCTGTCTTGGGTGGTCAGGCTTTGATCCAGGCTGCAATACTAAGGAAGTTTGATAACTTTCTGTACAAAGGCATTTTGTAAGCATGGATTAGGAAACTGGTGGTTTTCCAGGATGGATAATAAATATCTATTTTTCTAACTGCCTGCTTTAGCAAAAATTCTGCCTGCACACCCCTTCACACACACATCCCCCCAAACACTCAGCTGTACCACCACTCCCTCCATGTACTGGTTTTGTGTTTTGCTGACTGGACCTGGAGCTGAAAGCTGTGTCTACTGGCATTCTATTTTGCTGGGTGTTTTTGCTGTGGATACGCTCTGAACTGCTGGAATACCTGCTGCTCTTGAGCACAGATAACAAGGTAATGTAAGAAAAAATTTCAAAGGAGACACACAGACATGTTGTCTCATACCTTTTCTGCTCCTCATTATTTAAAGTCTGAGAGAGAGATGTGGGGGGAAAAAGAGCTCTTCACAGGTCCCATGGGGCTGCAAAGACATCAGCTCGTGAATATTTCACAAGTGTATCTCTGTCCTGTAACATTGCTGTACAGGTACCTGCAGTTCAAAGGTAAGGACAACAAGGAATGCTGCAGATTTCATTATTGTGCCAAGCATGAGAGCTTAATTTTTGCATTTGTAAAATCCAGTGGTTTTTCTTTTGAGTGATTATCATTTCAGTGACAATGAAATCCATTTTAAAACTAAATATAAAATCAATTTAGGCTCTCAGTATGCTGCTGCTTCTCCACATCTGGTGGATCTCTAACCTGTCAGCTATGGTGAAAAGTTGAAAACTTTGTTTTAAACTGCCTCTAAATAGCAAATGGCAAGGCTCGTTTTTCTTGCTTTATTTTGCAAACCCAGTTTCAGCATATCTGAATTGATTGTGCTCACCATAACGTTAGCTATTGAAACACATCTTGAATATGCAGCCCTGTTGCAAACTGTGCTACAGTTGTATATTTAATTTTTTTTTTTAATGGGATGGTCCAAGACACTGTTCAGAACATGTTTGCTGTGGTGACTGTGGCCGGGTATTCTCCAAATTTTGGGAAGATTTGCTTATTTCTGTTGATAAGGGAGTATTTTCCACCTCAGTTCACTTCTCTTTTCCTTCTGGCCCCTTGCACATCCCAGAAGGATTTGCCTTCCTCCCTTCAGCTGACTCGGATTTCATCAACTAGTTCTGATAGTGAAAAATTCACAAGAACTGTGGGTTTGTATACTTGCCCTTGTGAAAGAGAAAGGAAAGCAGGGACAACCATACACAGGAAAAGTGCAATAATGAGCAAAATGCAAAATACAAATTGCTCTTACCCATCTTGACTAGCAAACAAAGGAAAACGGCATCAGCATGTATTCGAGTGCTTTGTAAGATACATGTCGTTAAAGAGCCTTGTGTTTTCAGTTAGCTGATTCTGTAATAAAAATTGTTGGTACTGGCAGCATTGCATCATTGTTCTTAGCAAGAAAAGGCAATTTGGCCTATTGTTTCCAGAAACAGTTTTCTCTTATAAAAACAATATTGTTGTCTAACCTAAATATAAACACATATGATGTCAATAATTTTATATACATTACAGACTGTTACATGGTCTTTAACAACTGTCAGTGCTAACAGATAAATTCTACATGGCTGGATTTGCTCATTTATTACCAAGAGTAAAAGGCACCATGGCTGCTGCTGACTCTCTGCGCTCTCTGCAACAGTACATGTTGCTCTCTACGTGCACCAAAGTCTGGCCTTTGAGAGGCAGAAACTTGTCTCCATAGGACGAAATGCACTGTTGCTGCTGCTGCTTTCTTTCAGTCTGATTGCCTGTAGCTCAGTGATTTCGGGGAGTACATAATGAGTGCATTAAGGGTTGGAACGAACTATGAACCAAAAAAAGGGACTCAGTCTCATCTGGGCTGTGGAAGTGATGCCCTCATTGTTCTCAGTCAAGCTGCTTTATTTTCCTGTCTTAATTGACTATCTGTGGAACAGCAATGTTAATTTTTGATTCTGTTGCAAGGAAGACTTTGATAATGAATCAGTTAATGTGAAAGCTGTACAGTTCTCCAAGTTAGTTGTCAGCTGGAGGTCAGTATCCTCCAGATCAGCCGATTATTGGGATAGTTACCTCCTGACTTCTTTTTTTATAAAGATTACTCATGCACAAGGACCTCACATCTTCTTCTCATAAAGCAGCAGGATGGTAAATTCCCTGACAACCTTCTTTCATACCCACAGCGTTAGTCAAACGTGACTAAGTGAGTTGGAGGGAATCTTCCTCCTTGGCATCCTCAGACTCCTCACTCCTGCCTGCCCTGCACCCTGCCGCATGGTCACCATGGGCCACACAGATGGTGGCTATGTCTTGGGAAGCGATGTGAAAAATGCTTTAGCAGGCTGAGTGGAGTAAGCTCTGGAAAAGCAGTGCAGCCCATGAAGAGGAAAGTGTACTCTTGTGCACACAGCAGATTTATTCATTTGATTGCCTGTAGGCGAGCAGGAATTCATAAGCACTTACAGAAGGGAGCCTAGTGCCCCGGGATGGAAAAGAGAAGCCATAAGAGGGTTAAAGCATAGATACTTGTACAAGTGCTGTGGCACCCAGCTCCTGGGCCTGTGGAGCTAGTTACTAGCATCTCAGGGTTCTTTATAATCTGGTCAGGCCAGAATAAAATTAAACATTGTCCCATGCTTTGCCCTGTCGAGTTGCAAAAGCACCTCGTTTCTGAGCATGGATGCAGTCGCAGCACACACCTGTGTAGGTCACTGCTTGCTGTCCACTCCAGGAGACACAACACACCTGGCCTCTTCAGAAGGTTGACTCTGGCTGATAGAGCAATGTCAAAAGGCACATTTCTGATATCACCTCTGTGTTTTAAGAAGAAAATGGACCCCCTGAGATGAAAGGGGATCTGACCACACTTGCACCAACCATGCACTGCAATTTTGCATGGTGGCTGGAGTCATGTCATTAATTAGATCACAGAAGATAAGCCATGTGCTGCTGATGATCAAAGTGTTCCCAATGCATTGGACCAATTTACTACAAACTCACTGGAGGCTGTTAATCATCGTAATGGAACACAATGGGACCCTGAATAGCATTGCTTATGGAGGTGAGTGAGTGCTCATGTGCTTAGGCCTCCAAGAATAAGAGTACCTTGTTCTAGTAAAAGCGATACCATGCAGCATGAAATTACTCCAAAAAATGCTCATAAGCCTCAGTCAGACAGTTTGATCCCCTCATCCTCCTTCCTCCAGCCAACTTTTCCTCAGGTCGCTTTCACATTTGTTCTAACAGTGAATCTTAAAATGCTGTGTATGTATCAAACCCAACAAAACTTCAACTCAGTTTCTGTATTATAAAGAGCATTCAATTTTTCTTGTGATTTCTACTTAAATTAGTAAGGCTAAAATTAGCAATTAAAAGAAGAGTTCCCATATTCTAACTAAAACAGGCTTACTGCATCCTGGATTATATCAGGAGACTGTGCTGAGGGAATGAGAGAAATACCTTACAACTTCTTTAAAATGCCTCATTTACATATCACATAACAGCAAGGCATGGTAGGAGTTAACATGACATTAATTCTATAGAAGAGATAGGAGTTGACTGTTTAATAGTTTCTGTTTAATGCTAGGCCACACAGACAAATGCTTCTGTGAATTATCTAGAGAGCTGTTAGGGAAGGAAAGATATTAATTGGTCTGATGCAAAGCGGGAGGGACATGTAAGAAAGGGAAAATGAAAGGGGAGTACAGAAAACCACAGTTGTGACTATCTGGTTGATCTGAGCATTATTTTGGATGACTCATCATTGCAAAATCTTACTTTATTGGTTGAAACATGTTTGGGAGTGCTATTGATTTTTTGGGAAAAGGATCATTAGTCTTTTATTATAAACTCTTGATTTATACTACTCTTGGTTCATTGGTTCCTGGGGGAGAATGTTGAATTGATTGGTTGAGCTCTAGGTTTTGGGGTTTGGGTTTTTTTTCTTTTTTCTCTCACTCTTCTTGTTAGCTTTTTCTTTTCTTTTTCTTTTTTCTTTTTTTTCTTTTCTTTTTTTTTCCCTTGTCTTGTTTGTCTGATCTGATCAATGAAGGGATTTTGAAAGCTCCTATTCAAAAACATCTCAATGTTATCTAGCTTTTATTCATACCATTTAAAGAAAAAAAAAGTTTTTATCTGCAGTCAATACTTTATTTGAGAAGCTGAGTATCTGTCTTCCAAGCACGTTTATGCTTGGCAAGTCACTGCAAAGTGGTAACTCCATGCTTAAACAATGTAAATGGGTCCCAACTACCTTATGGTGGAAAGGATTTAACACAATGTCAGTGATTTAGGTCAGAATTGATTCGCAAGGTCATATGACTTATCCTTAGAGGACTGTTTCTAAATAAATAAATAAATAAATAAATTTTAAAAAATCATATTTTATCCAAACCAGTTTTAAATATGATAAAAATACTAAGGAACTTACCATTGCGGTGGCATATTTTTCACCTCTAACATAAATTTTTCCTCACCGATTCTTAACAACTGTTCTAGTGGGAAGGAAAAATCCATCCCCCCCCCGAAAATTCTCACTACTGTGCATTTTATAAATAGGATTAGTTTTCTATTACTGTTTTAAAAAGGTAGAGGTCTTTGAGTAAGGATGGCCAAAAGTATGATGCTAGTGTCAGCAGTCTTAGTAACTGCTCAGTGTGCTGTGCTGTGTGCCATTCAGGGATCACTGTGAACAGTGGCTAGAAATACGTGATAGCAGAAAACTGACAGAGGTTCAAATGCCGACTTGTGGCAGAGTAAAGATGATGAGTGAGTCAGTTTAGCAAAATGGCTTGCAATAAGCACCAGACCACCCATCCTTATGATTGTAGGACTATAGTGTACAGGCTGTTCCTGGAGTTTTGTTCCTCTTTTTGTTCCCATTCTTAATCTAGAGGGACTAAGGAAAGGAGGGGAGAGAAACAATCTCTCCGACAATACCATAAACAAATCATGCAGAATAATGATGCAGGCTCCTCTCAGATGCATCACCCTGCTTCCTTTGATTCTGATAGTCCTATTAGTAATGTTGCCATTGTTGTGTGATTTATTTAGGGGCTTTGTGTTTTCAATTGAGCTGTGCAGCATGCAGCTTGCTATGATCTATACTAAGGGATACAGTTGAGTACATCTGAATAGTGTAACCCTACGGAATCTGGAGGCAATGTGTTGTAACTTACCTATCTTCTTCTGGAGAATTATATTACAACTCAATTTGATTTTTACCTGATGTTTCACCTATTAAAATGAGACACTGAAGAAGTGGGGAATTTGCAGCTGTGGCTTTTCAGAAAAGAACAACTGTTTCTGTAATTAATACGGAAGATAACAATTTAAAATAATGAAACACCCATAACATGTTTCAAGAAAGCAGCTTGTTGCTATAATTAGACCTAGAATCAAATTGTTCTGATGGCAAACACCATTTATTGAACTCCATGAATGGAGCAGCTTCAGCAAGCAAATAACACCAGTGGAATACATAGTGATCTTAAAGGTCTTTTCCAACTGAAATGATTCTATGATTCTATGACATGGAAAAATTAGGATGATAGGAAAATCCTACAGTTGAGCTTCTTGAGGCTCTGTCTCTCAAAGAATAAAGCAGGCAGAGCGTTGAACTGGTGAACTGAGGCAGGCTGGTGTTTATGGCAGAGAATATGGACCTGTGATCGAGTCCTGACACAGTCACAGATTTCAGATGGTAGCATGAGGACAATCAGCTTATCACGAGATTGTAAAGTGTCCTTTCCACTGTGGTACCAGTACACAAGGTGAAAATTCATCTGCCATCCCTCTGTGTCATTCGTTATGGTTTCAGTCTGCCCTGTAGAGCTAAGACAACTGGCCTACCCTCCCAGCTGATGTTTCTTCCAATGATTTCTCTTGTGTGCCTTTGCAAACGTTGGTTACTTACCATTGGCTATTTACCATGTGAAAGCCTCATGTGTGAATCTGCTTGGTGGCCTGAATTTGGCCTTCTGCTTCTGGTGGATTTGAGCTGTTGATTGGTGATTTCTCAAATCTTCATTTTGATGATGAAGTCTGAAAATGTTGTCTACAGGACTTTGGGGTCTCAGCCTGGTTTGTTTTTCCCTGGGTTTTGCTTTCTGTGCTATATCATGTTGTAGGAGACACAAGAGAGAGAATTGTGACTCTTTCTCTGCTATTTCCATCTGCAGAATCTGTGCTTATTCTGGCAATTAATCCACATTTCACTGGCCAAGGAATATATGAGCATAGAGGTGGAATAAAGTTTGGGCCTGTGATCCTGATTGAGCTGTGTTGCTAGCTGAGGAATTACTGGGCTAAAACGAAGTGTACAGCAACTTCTCGAGGAGTAAAACGACATGCAAAACAAAACGAAACCAAACGCAACCAAACTATGTAGATACTGTTTCATTGTTTTGGTTTCTGCTAATTAAGAACAAAACCCTTGTCTGAGATTGATAATGGAGCTCTTAGCATTTTATTGTGGAGTGTATCCAACCATATTGTGACTGGGAGGCTGGGTGCCTTATGGGAACCTTATGCATTAGGCAGTGTGAGCAGGGTGGAGAGACCTCAGTCCCTTAGTCCTCCTCCTCCTTCAAATAAACCTACACTGGTAGGGTAGGTGTAACCCTCAGTAGTGTTAGAATACGGGAGAGCCAGGGAATATGTGCTGCATTCACCAGCAGTGAAAATGTGCTCCAGTATATTATACTGAAGGCTTGGCTGAAAGCAATTGCTACATTGCAAGTTTGGAGTAGCAGAAGGATTTTATTTATTAATTCCTTCATATGTTTTAAAAGTAGTTTTTAGCATCATGTCTACTTTGGGCTAGAACATTGCAACCAATAGAGAGAGTTCATTATTGGCAAACATTTGCTTGTATTAACAAGAGCATATGTGTACTAGTACTACAGAAGAGAAATACCTGCTTTCGTTATAGCAGATTACTTTTGTAATTAATTTGATTTTTTTAACCACATTTTCCAGACACAGCTCAGGATCTTCAACAGATTTTTATATTTGTAAATGGTTTAGAACATATAATTTTTAATGAAATTGTTGCATGTTTTTACACTTTTGCTGTATGTTTCAGTTTTTCCTTGGGCACTTTGGCAGCTGATACAATGGGACTCTGTTCTAAACGAAGCAGCAGCATTCCTAGAACCCCATCCTTCTGGGTGACACTGTCACTGAATCTGAAAGACACAAGCGAAGACTGAAAACCCATGATCACTGAGAAAGACCAAGGCGCTTAAACCACAGGGCAGAGCAAACTTATTACAATGTTTATAGGAAAACAGGCTAAACAGGTGGAAATGTCATCTTTGAAATAGCTTTCCAGCTTCCTGGAGTGCAGGACAATAATTGATCATATAATAAACTTACCAGACTTCCCCTGTTTGTCTTTTTGCTCTAAACTATTTTTGATGTGAAGTTGTAACTGTAGCTGAATTCCTCCTACTCTGTCCAGATATTTACTTGCTAAATGGCCCTTGTCATCATGGTATCTGAATGCCTCTCACACACTAATGGATTGCATCCATAAGCTCTCCAGTGAGGGTAGGGGAATATTAGCCCCATTTCTACAAATGGGAAAAAAGCTAGAAGTGATACTCTTGTCTATTCTCTGAGTGTATCTCAAAGGAATAACAGAAACTTCTGAATTAGACTTCACACCTAGACAGGAACTCAGAAGGGAGCGCTGTCACAGCCATCTCTTTAAGGGACAAATAGCCCTCATTGCGCATAGGGTAGAAATGACTTTCCTGAGGTTATACTGGAAATCTGTGACTGAAGACAGAATTGAACCAAGGTCCCTTGAGTACTGTATTCAGTGAGGTTTATCTTTCCTTCTATAATTTCTATGTAACAGTTATTTAGGTAATAACTTTTTTTTTTTTCCCCCTGTATTTATTTTTGAGTGCATTTCATGCTCCCGGTTCACTGTAGCTCAAGAAAGTCTAACATATATTTATAAAGCCAGACAATATATAACGATTCTGGAGACAATATTGTTGTCCATGATGTATGAAGCAGAAAAAACAGAGCTTGATTTTCATAAGCTCTAATGACCCTCCTGGGCAGTTGGAAATGTACATTGTTTGAGATAATCAGACAAACTGATTCCATTATAAAAAGATATATTGTTTCTATTTTATGTTTTCACAAGCATTTTGTCTAATTATTACTGACATTTCCAACCATATTGTGAAGTTTTTCAGGGGGAAAAGAAGGAGTTTATCTCCATTAAAACTGGAAACAAACTGAAGCTAACTGTTTTTATAAACTGAAAACACTAAAATAAAATGAAATGCATTAGAGCAATTAGGAAGAATTATAGCAAAGACTGTCTTGCCTATTTTTTTCCCTGTGAAAAAAAAAAAAAGATATGCCAAAGATTACCATCCAACAGTATGAGTCTGTTGTTCTTAAAAAGCACCCTGAATGTTTTTCATTAAGTTATCTAGCACAAGAAATCTGCTGTTGTTTAACTCTTTCGTATTCCTAGGTGCTGAAACATGTTTAAATGCTGAAATATGAATTCAGATAGATGATGCACAATCATTTAGGATTCAATTATTATTCCTGTTCCTAGTTATTTTTATAGATATAAACTTCATGAGCTAAAACACCGTACAGCAGTTATCAGCACTGAAATACAGTGCTTTGTTTAGTGGTAGTGGTTTGAAGCCAGCGGTATGACATTTTCCAAGTTGGATACAATGATCCTTTTCTGAAGTGAAAGATGATTCAATAGTTACTGGCTAATCAGCATATTATTGGTTAATCCCATAGAGTTCGTAAATCATGTCAAGAGCTTGATCATGATGGTATTATGGCAGGGAAGAACACTGTTACTCATTTGTATTACTTGGAGATGAATTCCCATGCCCCAGAGCACACACACCTTCCCGCTGGTGCCAGCGGGTGAGCTGGAACCCTTCTACCACACCAGTCTCCACTAGTACGTGAGAAATGTATTGCTATTACTAGCTCAAAAAGGGATCTTCTGGTACTGTGGCTTCAAAAATAAACAAATAAGTAAATTACCACAGGCTGACCTCTTCTGAAATTGTCAAGGACATATCAAGTTATGTTCTCAGATATTTCTGGTTGTTTGTGCAATCTGGTCCCTGATCCCCTCTGGAGATCAGACCATCCTATGAAAGCATGATTTTTAAGTAATGATTTTTCCTAGGTTTTCCACTGGTTTTCTAGGAGCAAATTTGCTAACGCTAGTTGATATAAGTGCAATGTGCTGCTTGCTCAAAAGTAAGGACCTCCATTCTGACTGGAGTAAATCTGCTGAAATATCTATTGGAACTAATCACTGTTCTTGATGTTAGCTGTAACACTGCCCATCTCCTTGAAAAAAGATTGTGAGCTTATTTATCCAAAATATTTTTTAGCTCCTGCAGTCAAATGCAGTGATAGGAAAAGGACATAATCTGTGTGTCTTGAGTGCTGTGCCATGTATCCGCAAATCATGTGAAACTTTTGTATGTCTGGGTTACACAGGACACACTAGACAGAGAGCTAACAGAGCTGAAAAGATGTTAGAGTCTGGTTAAACATTAGATTTTTAAAAATCAATATCCAGTTGTTTTTTTTTCCACAGTAAAAAGCTGATTGTGGTTTATTTTTCTACCAGGAAAAATGGAAACGAAGTAGTGTAATTTTAATTAGGCTTATTAATCTTGGCATCTACCCAACTTATTTCAGAGACTTTGACAACTGTAGTTCCAGGTCCTCAGCAGTCTCTCAGGTTCCTCTATGGGGGGCTGTAGAGGATAATTCCTTTAGAAGTCTTGATAGGTAATTTTTTCCAAGATATAACTGTGGATTGGAGAACTTCAGGTTGAAATGTTTTCGTTAGAGGATATCAAAAAGATTTTATCATTTCTGAATAAAAATTGTGGAAAAAATATTCCACAAAATGTCAGACGTTTTGAATTTTTTTTCTTGATTTGTGACAAAATCAAATGTAAAAACACTGCCTAATCATTTGGGACGGATATTTAATTTTTTCATCAGCTGCATGGTGAAAAACTGAAAATGGGGCTTGATTATTGAGAATGTTATTGATTTTTTCCTGTATCCTTCCAGAATTATATTAAAAAGAAACCCCACAGTTGGGAAGGAAAAGTAGTAGAATGTAAAATTACAAAAGTAGAAGGCTAATATTTTGTTCCATGTTTTTGTTTTCTGCCTCAGGAAATGTACTGTGGATGAAGCATAGTTTAAAAAAAAAAAAAAAGATTGTTTCGTTGAAGACAGCAGACAACACAATTTTAGTAAATATAATATTTATAGGACCTTGCAATTAATTTACAAAAATTTTACATCAAAAATGTATGCTGATGATTTTAGTCTTTAGGGACAACAATTGTCTCCTCAGTCATGTTTTCATACACAAAAGGCAATTATTGTTGCTTCTAGCTGTAATAAAAAAATAACCGAAACAGATAGAAGTGTCTTGGTAGAAATTGAGCTGAAACTCCCACTGTGGAAATAATCAGAAAATTAAAAGCTCTGCAATCTTGCAAATAACATTGCAACTTAATATTATTGGAACATAACATTATTATCTCTTTTTATAGGGAAAACAAACATAAATATATTTTCAAACAACACTGATGTTATGGTTTCACTTTATTGGCTAACAGAAAAGAAAAAAAAAGGGAAATACAGTAACTTTTTGGAGTTGCATATCAAACAACCAACTGGGAATTTGTGAAAAATGATCAACAGTGGCAGGATTATATTTCTGTTACTGTTAGGTCAGCATCTTCTTCACTGAACTCAGTCTCCACAACACCTATGAGACATGGCTTGTCTTGCTATCTGATGGGCTCTAAACTAAATGTTATTCATGGTTGGATCACTTACTCTCTTATTAGCTACTGTTAGCTTCACAATCTGAACAGGACAGTTGTAAACTCAAAACAAGGAAGGCACCAAGTAATTTTTGTGTCCAACTTTGCTTTAGTGTTTTGTCTTCATTTAATAAGGGGGGTACCTGCTTGCCTTTTTTTTTTTTTTTGATGATGATTTTGTGTCACTGATGAGTGTCTGTCTATGCTTTACTCTCAAATAACGAGAAATTTACATCACAAAAACTTTTATTCCTTAAAGATAAATCTACTTTTGGGTCTGTTTCTGCATTCATGCACACTAAAATACCTCACCAGCCACAACGGGTAGACTCATCTCCTGGGTGTGTGAAAGAGAAAAGTCATATGGCATCTCCAGATCTCCACTGCTGCCATATTTACTAATTGCTCAAAATCCTGCGCGGAAGTTGCACCACCTTTATGATGGTGCCACACAAGAAATTTGAGGTTTGAGCCCAAAAGAAAAATTACACAGGCTGTGGCCTTTGTTGGTGCAGCTAGCTTACAAGTAAACGCAGACGCAAGTCACATCCTACCGACCAGTGATAAATGTCATGGGTCATTTATTTCACCAATATCCCTCTCTGGAGAATGGTTTTAAAAGAAGTCATAATTCTCCTTCCTTTCAAAAACATACAGACTTTAGGAGCAGAATCATGTGAGAAAGTCTGGGAGGTGATAGGAACCAAACTGAAACTCCACCTGATCATCAAATCACAGCCAGACATTTTGCTGTAGCATTTCTACATAGCGCGCTAAAAGCACCTCAAAGTCCACATAGGGCTTTTTCAAAGGATGACCCAAAGGTATGGATGATCCCACACATGCGAAATACCATTTGAGATCTCTCTAATTCAAAGGCACATGCCATATGCTTGCCTTTACCCTCTGTAAACCAAACACACAGCTGCACATGCATGCACACCCACATGAAGACATGCACACGTAGTTTAGTTTAGGTTTTGGGGTTTTTTCAATGGATTCTACTAAAAACAAACCAGGACAGTGCCTATGCAGGTAAGATTATGAAAGAAAGAATAAGACAGGTGGGAAGGAAATTAAGCTAAATCACTTAAGGCACAACTCCAAAGTGCTTAGACTGTGTGCTGGGTAATGGCAGTCAGAGTGTCTTAAAGAGTTACCTTCTGTCAGTTGGAAGTTACCAACTTTCAGCTGAAATCCAATACCTGACTGCACACATGCTTTCATTTCACAGTTTATGATGGCTAGGTTTGCTTTACCGCTGGGAGGGAAAAATGTGCCCACGTGGTTATCTTATCTCAGTTTATGGGGGTGTAACTTCTAGCACAAGGGTGGTGATTGCTAACTTGATTGTTAGTGATCATAGGAACATTTTCCAAGAGTTAGAATTAGATAGAAATTCCTCTTACAGTAATGTTCACTGCCTCTTTTCCCTAGAGGAACTTCTCCATTTTCTGAAATAATTTTGGGGGAAATCAAGGAAAATTGGCTATTTTTATTGGCTCTAATCTTGAAAACACAGAATTTCTAAGAATTTGTAATAGTCACGGAGGTTTCTTACATGAGGAGTGTTTAAATAAAAATCAGCAGTGTAAGTCTAAACCTACCACTTCTGGAGTGGGAGGATCTGGATTGGAGAGGAATGTAAGAATGTAGGCGAAAAGAAAGATGCAGATGGGGTGCTGCTAAGAGACCATGGACAGAGTGAGGGAAAAAAAAAAATCAGGTAGAAGTAACAAATGACAGAAATATAATCTTGTCACCTTTGTCTGGACATCAACATTTTTTGAAGGATGTCCAAACCTATTCCTAAAGCAAAGTCAGTTTGGGAAAGGAAAGGAGTATCTTCTACTCCAGTTTTAATTTCCCAGTAACGGGCAATACCTACAGGCATCACTATCTAATATCTGACAGCATCTAGCATCTAAATATGATAGATAAGAGCCTGGCAGACAAGCAGGGGACTCCTTTCCTCTGTTTATTCATGTGAAATTGGGAGGAGAGAAAAACCTCCACAGGATTTCTGACCCGCTCTTTCAGCTCCACCCCTGTCAAAAGCTGAAACTAATGAGCTGGAAATAGGAAATGTGCAAAATAACTGACACTTCCCTAACTGAACTGCATTCCTTAAGAGTTGTTTTTTTATTACTAGATAAATGCTTTGACATGTGTATTTATGTGAAGTCTGAATGTGATTTAGATACCAACTACCTGCTGAGCTAAGAATATTTGCTTCCTACTTAAACCAATATGTTTATTTAAGGGATCTTTAAGTTTTAAAATGCCCTTGGCTTCCCGCTCCATAAAAGGGTAACCTTTGTTTGTGGAACGCATTGTGCAGTCCATTTGTTATTAATATAAAGTAATATTTTCCTTTTGCTCTGCTCCATTCTTTTCTTTAGGAGTCCTTTTACTGTAGCAGACTCATATGAAAAATGTGCATATGCATGTTTGGAAGAGGATGGAAAAAGCTGATTCTCAGAGCTTCTGCTTAGAGATGATGTCCACCAATCTTGCTTAAACAGCAAACAAAGGGTCTTTGTTGCTCTCGCAGCAAAGTATTTAGAGAGGTAGGACATTTCTTTTGTTCTGTGTTTTTGTGCATAGCACAATGGGGCTAGAAGTTGTGGATGTTGCTTTGATATAACGAATAAATGGCAATGTCAGTGTGCAGAAAAAACAATTTAATTCATGATTTTTATTTAAAAAGGCCTCTGAGCTCTGTACTTTCACGGGTGAATTTCTTGACTCCCTACTCCTTGGTTATTCATGTTTAACTCAGGTAAGGATTTGCTCAGCTGAAGCCCTCTTTAAAATCAATGGAAAATTTGTGTAAAAATATACAAGCTTGTCTCCAAATGCAAAAATTGTTTATTTTTACATTGGAAAATAAAGTACTATTTTCAGGTCTTCTGATCAGGAAATGTTTGGAAAGCGGCCAGCAGTTAGAAGGCATGGTCATGATTTGAAATTTCCAGCCAAAATCAGGGCACCTTTTTCAAGAAAATTCATCTTGTAAATAAACCCATCAATATAATGCAGGCTAATCCCTTCTAGAGTGAAGTCCTCTGAATGCAGATGCATATAACAGGATATTTGGGTTCCTGTCAGCAAAGCTACTGACACATGTGCTCGAAGGCTTTCATTTAATGTATAGAAGAGGCCAGCAATCTGCAATGCAAAGTTTTGAAGGCAATTACTCTTTCTTTTTGAGTCCACATTCAATTAAGTGGAGCCGAATTGCTCACATCCTTTCAGCCAATTAGTCACAGGCTAAAGTTTTTGTTTTGTTTGTGTTTCTTCCCCTCTCCTCCCCACCCCCCAAGAAATATTCTGTCCTTGGACTCCCTAACGAACATAACCCAAACTGTCAAAACAAGTTTCTGGGTGTTAAGGTTTCAGACAGCAAGCTCTAAGCACCAGATCCACAGCAAAGCAGGTGCACCCTTTGGAAAACACACGGCATTTGGGTTTGGGATCCATTCTTCCTGGTGAACCACGCCACAGCCTTGGGGTGACAGAAAGTAGCATGGCAGAGAGCAGGATCTTTGTGCTGAGGACACAACGGCATTCACAGCTGAGCTGAATCAGATTGAAAAGGAACTGTCAAGTGCTGTGCCTGCCATAATTAACCTTTTTCAGGTTTCCTTCCCATCTTTTAACCAAGCTTCCTCACAGGCTATTATGCCCTAAAGCCCATAATGATATAAAGCTGTGATGATGGAGCACTGACCTCTCCGCTCTACTTGGATCTGACCCATAATATTTTGAGTAGTGGAGATCTGAGCATTTGCTAATATTTTCATACCTTTGTGAGAAGGAAAAAAAGAAAAACCCTCTTGACTTGTCTGTTACATATTTCCACAACAATGAATGTTAAATGATATTTATTGGGGTGGGGGTGGAGTTCCAGGGCTCATTTTTAATATAATGGTTAGTATAATAATTCCTTGAAACTGTTCCCCTGTGGTGAAATAATGAAAAGTAACGGAAAAGAGCTGCAAGTGCAACTTCTGAGTGAGGGATTATTTTGAAGTATTCCTCTCCTTGTGATAGCTTCAAATATTTGTATAATAGAATTTGTTGCCCTGTCTGGAGTTATAAATTATAAACTTAGCTATAGCAGTATCCCTGAATAAGAGCCCTTAGGCTTTATGTACTGAGTCCACAGAAACAGCATGATATTGAGCAGGACATTAGTAAGAGATACTCATTCTAAAGCAAATATTTCACTGGTATCTGAATCCATAAACTGATTAAAAAGATTATTTGCAAAGATTTCATACAGAGGGATTGAAAAAAAAAAGGTGGGAGGGAAGATTAGATTTTTTTCTTCCTAATTTTTTTAAAAGAAAAAAACCACCAACCTGGATGACATGGCAAGGTCCTTAGTCACATACATGATTGTAAGCCACTAATTGCAATAAGAGAAATCACATACTTAGTTAGCTCAACAGCCTCACTGAATTGGACCCAGAAAGCTCAAACACTTTAAAAACTCAGGGTCTGCCCGAAAAGAACACTTTAAAAAAGTATTTCAAAGTGAACAGAAATGCTAATCTGTCCATTGGGGGTTTACTGTTGCTTATAATGTAATGGTTAATAACACTTGATTAAAAAATCAGCATTTGCTATTATAGTCTTGAAATTCACACAAACTGTTTGCCAAAGCCATTACTGCTGTTCTATAAAAAACTCTGTTAGTTTTGTAACAATTCCATTCTCTTAAGCCTTTTCTGTAAGAAGAGTTCAGAAAAACACTGCCGTAATCACATCACTACACTTTTTAAATCCCTTCCCTGACTCCTTTTACCACTACATCAAATAAAACTACTAGCTCTTATCCTGAGCTTGAGTACACACTGAACTTCACATATGTGAGTAATCATACGCACAGGGCCATTCACATCCACATGGCTTTGCAAGTCCGGGGTGTCAGCTATTCATTAGCTCCTGACCTCACTTTGTGGCTCACCCTGAACTATTCCCCAGCCTTCCTTTTGGTTCCTTGCGTGCAGGCTGTCCACCCAGAATTAGCTGGGAAAAGCACTGTTATAAAATTCTTTCTTTGAACCCACTCCTAACACAATCCCTGTATGAAACTGCCAGGTAATAATGTCTAAATAAATGGCCATGAGGAATTTGGGGGTGAAGTCTTAGTTCCACTCAATTTGCCAGGGCATCCATATCACTGTCACAAAGATTTTCTTCTTGATCTTATTGTCTTGTGTATGTGCATTTTAATTCCTCTGCCTTCCCTCAGCCTCCCAATCTTACTTCTTTTTAATTTTTTTTACACCCACTTGTTATATCTAGATGCTTTCAGCATGGCTGAAACAGACTGTATTAGGTCCGTTCATGTCTTCCCCTTTCCCTGATGGATTTAATCATAAATAGCTATTTCAGAGAATATTTTCCCTAAGAAATGCATGTCTAAGGATAACTTTGTGGCTTTTGATAAAGGGACGTTGCTGTGAGCTGTAAAGGCTTCATGATATCAGGAGGGCTGACAGCAAAGTCCTTTGTTTTATTGCAAATATCTAAGACCACATAACTGATATATGGCTGGCTTCACATATGGCTTGTCTTTCTTGCCAAGTCTACTGGAAGACAAGAAGACTGATCCAAGAGTTATTTTTTGCATGTGCTTGGAAGTCCTGATTGCAGATTCCTCCTACAGTAGGGGGACACTATTTCAGTATCAGTTTTATTGCACCATGCGGAGATTTTACATCTTTAACCCTATGTGCTGCAGCTGGCTTTAACAGTAACAATAATAAAAAATTTAAAAAAAAAAAAAAAAAGAGCCAAGTCAAACAGTTAAAAGTATTTATTCTGCTTTTACTGTTATGGGCAAAACTTCCATTCATTAAAAAGGGACTGAGATTCCACTACAGTCCCTGAAGGGCAGTTAAAGACAACAACTTAGGTTAATAATACTCTCTATAAACTGGACGTGTTACATTCTTCTGTGTTTTGCCTTCCCCCTTGACCCTGTGAGCAGAACTTCTGGGTGAGCCCAGTAGTGAAACATCAGGGGATGGGGAAGATCTTATGAACATTAATTCCCACTGACTGCTCACGTTCTGAATATGGGAGGCTGCTTCCCTTGTTCTAAGAGCTCTCCTATTACCCACAGTGTGACAGCCGTTCGTTGCTTCTCCATGTCTGGACTGCATGAAGATAATCTGGGAAACAAAGCAGTCCTGTCATGTTTTTTTTCTCCTGGTTTTTGTTGGTTTCATTTTCATTTCTGTTTTACTGCACCTGTATTGCTGAGTGAATTTTGTTAATGTAATCTTGGTAGCAATTGCTTTGAGGTTGTCATGTCAAAATGTGAGATGTGAGAAAGAAAAAGAAAGATCTGTGAGCCAACAAATAAGAGACAACTGAAAAAAAAAAAAAAGTCAAAGAATAATAACTTATTTCTTACAGTCAGACTCCAAAGCAGAGTTTGTTGAATTTGCATCCTACTGTCTTTACTGCTGTATGAATATGAGACAGACTGGGAAAGACTTGATTAGATTTTCTAATACTCTTCCTTGGATTGGTAGAAATCTCACTGATGTGAGTTCCTTAGCCACTTTTCGAACATCGCACATGGGCCCACTGTTCCTAAAATGCTGAGCACCCTTCCTGGGGCCCATCTGTTGGAACAGCTATCCAGACAATTGCACACAATATCCATTTTTTGCCTCCTTTCACTGATGTAAAAGTGAGATTTGTCTTAGTCCTACATCATATAAGGATGCTTCTAGTTCCTGGAAGTGATCTACTCCAGTGGCTGTACAGTGTGGTCCTGAAGGAAATGACACAGACACATTGCAACTCGGACTGCTTCCTAGGGCTTCTTTGCTATTCGTTTTGCACTAACGCAGGACAAGAACGCTCTAAGAAATTCACGACTATTAAGAATAATGCCTCTTTGCCCATCTGGGGAGTGAGACCATCAAAACCTTTTATGACCATGTGTTTGAAGGCACACAAAATTCAGGTTTCTGCTTTCATAAAGAGCACTGTGCCACAGCCAAGGCTCCTGCAGTGTAACCTAAAGACTTCATGTGACTGGTGCGAAAGGCCGTGTCAATGGCAGAGCTGGCAGCAGAAGTCCAGAGTCCAAGACGCCTTTCATCAAATTTAAACACAGAATTATAAATGAAAACAGAGATTTATTTTATTCTTTTTGATGGAGAAAGTTACAAGAGAAAAGAGGCACACACAGAAGAAGAAATGGAGAGATTGTGAAGCTGACACTAACCACTATCACATGTGAACAGGAGCAGCAGGAAACACAGAAGACACTTAATGTCAACTGCTGTGGAAAAAGAAAACTACAGCCACTCTCTAAGAGGAGGACGTACAGATATACTTGGCAACTGCTGTGAGAACTGCTAATATGTGTAGCTGGCTGAGACGAGAATGAACCATCTTGTTGGCACCTTTTCTGTCAGGGAAGGCAATAGAAGCCAATATAAAATGGATTAAGGGGACTTAAATTACAAAAAAAACCCCAACCAACAACAACCACAAAAAACCCCACAACAACCCAAAACAAGCTTTTAAAAAAAAATATGCAGAAACAATAATTCAGAGGTACATTAAATGAAATTTCCCATTTAAAGATGGGTGTCTCAGTGGAAGCAGACTAAAGGACAGTGATTCTTGACTGCGCAGCCCAGCAGACAAGAAAGCCAACAGAGTGCTCTGTTAGACAGGACACGGGGATCTCTGCCATCACCTCCGCATCTAGCAAAAGGGGTTAATAATTTCCTTGCCAACATTTCACTGAAAATAGCTCTATCCAGAAGATGTTCTGCATATTGGCTGCTTAGGAGGGACAGAACACCTTCCTGAGATTACCTTGTACATGATTTACTAATTATTATTATTATTATTTTTACAGAATGAGATACAGGAATTTTTGGCAACGGTGATAATGGGACTCACAGTAAAATAAAGCTCTTGGTATAGAGGGGAAAAGGTTGTGTGCAGATTAAAAAATAAGTGTTTGCCTTCACCTTGAAAGGTGCTGCATTTGACAAAATACACCTATGAGTTCTTGATAAAGATTCCAGCTACCCTCATTATATTCACAGATTCTACAGACTTATACTGCCTCTCTTTTCCCAAGCAGTGATACTGGAAAAAAACTCCCTTTTACTACCTCACCAAAAGAGTTTGGTGCAAAGAGCCTACATTAAATAAGGACAGGTGGTTAGTAAGTAATTATGTTCTTAAAGGAATTTTGGCTTGATCCTACCCTCCACTCATCCCCCCTCCCCAAATGTCAGTTATGGCTGTATTTTTGAAGGACAATGCTTATTTCATTTGATTAGACTTGGAATAAGTAAATTGATATTGCATCGCTGTTGATTTTTTTCCCCTTTTTAATTTGAACGCCTTATAAAGTATTACATGTTATAGTTCATTAGGTTCTCATTGATTGGACACTTATTAGCTTCCTAAGCCTGTTTCATTGTTCTGCTGCTGTGCTTTCACCATTTGGTATTCGGCACTCTGCATAATGAATAAATTACAGTTGAGAGAACGGACATCACCATATGGGGGTAATTTGTACTTTGACAGAAGGACAGGGCTCCTGGACTGGTCCTAAAGGGAAGCTCTGCAATCTTCGAAAATCCCTCTAATTTTTTCAATTATTTACTTTCAAAAGGCCTTTTCCATCCCTAGTGTATGCAGATAGGAGCTTTGAATAGCAGCAAGCTGGGGACCAGGCATAAAAGTTCTAATTTTAATTGCAGGGCTTCTTAGATGCAGATGAGACAGTATATGCACTGATTAACACCTTCATGGCTAAGGGTACTTGTAGGCACTCTGGCCTCTTGGAATCCTATGATTATGTGGGCTATTTTAAACCTTGGGTAGTTCATGTTCCTTGCATACTGTCAGAGAATATGGGAAATAAATTTTTGAAACCTAAATTTAACATCGCTACTGACATGTATCTGCTATCTGGTCATGCAGTCACACATTTTCCACAAGGGAAAAGAATAATGTAATCTTAAAAACTAAAATCATTGATTTATGCTGGTCTTAATATAGAGATAATATGTACTCCATACCACTTAGTTATATTGCGAAGTACTTTCTCTAGATAAAAACCCCTACATTCAAAAAAGCAGACAGAAAACTATGGTCAAGCTTGGAATTCATAGCCCAGCCCTAGAAAAGATCACACACAGTGAGTCTAAGCAAACGTCTTGCTTTCATTTGCCCTTTGCTCACTTTGTCAGGGCCCTTGAAGCTGCCTATTCAGTCCTGATTGACCTGTTTGAGTTCTAAAACTGTGCCTTTAGAAAGAAGATTTAGCAATATTTTAAATAAAGTCTTTCTGATAATAATTTCTAAACTTGTTTGAAATGCTTTTTCTTACTCAAAGTGTCTTCATTTCGTGTAGTTCTGACACTGTCTTCCTAGTTAACATACTGAAGATAAAAATAAATAGTGAGCTAAAATATCTGAGCTACTACATATCGAGCAAGTTTTCACACCAGCTACTTCATGACATCAGAGACATATATTTTAGAGGAAAATCTCCTTTACCTATAGGATGATCTCATCTTTTCATCGAATGTACTTGGCATGCTAAAGATAGCCTTCTGCTTTTCTTTGTGGTTTTCTTCCAGCTTGGAAGTGGGTCCCAAGTTCCTTCTCACTTGGTGGTATCCCAGACGGTCTCACATGCAGCCACCCTTACCTCCTGTGATGACAAACCAGACTCTTTCTTGAACACACAACTGCTAAAATTTGAACTCTAGACTTTGCTTTAGGGATGCATCTTAGCTAATTTTGACTACTGAGTTTCAACACAGAAGGAGAAAATGTCTCTAAAGAGTGAAGTCACCCATTCAACCTTTAAGTTCCGTGCAACTTGTTCAGATCAGTTGCCCCATCCAAGGGACAATACTTGTGCAACAGTCTTATTTCTTTTTCCCTTTACCACTACCCAGACCACCAGCAACAAGAAATTGGCAAAGTAAGTCTGTGCGAGCAATTGCTTCAGCTCTTCTTATAAGCAAGAAGAAATTCTCAGAAATTAAGAATTGAAGTGTTTAATTGCCATCTTTTAAACATGGGATAATCCAGATTGACCCCAAGTGTTAATACCACTGGAGCACGATCAGAGAGAGCAAAGCAAGCAACCCGTATTCATATCCATAAGCTCTGGGTGTAATCCACTGCATAGTGAAACAGAATCTATTCAAGACTGACATAAATGACAGCAGGGAAAAAAAGGAATACACATTTCCAGCCAGACTGGCCACTCTCCAGGCATTTAGTAGCTGGTGTTCTGTGGCTAATACCTTATTTACTACCGTTTGGTTATTGGCAAACATTGATTATTTGTACTCCATGGTTCTGACTGAATTTTCTTCCCAGGTAAACAATAAGCTTAAACAAGCACAGTAAATAAGAGAAAAAACACAGAGGACAATATGGGAGGCAGAGAATCCTATAGGAGTGTTCTGCATCTGAATTCTTTGTCGGTGCATTTTCTCAGCCACTCTTCTAAAGATCTCCCATTTGCTGGCAAACGCAATTAAGTGCCGGTTCTATAGTTTAACAACCTCACTAAATGCTATGGGCATCGAAGTTACAGGCTGTGATGGAGCAGTAAATCTATACTGGAGACTGTAGACAGACTCTGAGAAGGTCATCATGAGCCTTCTAGTCAGAAACAAAGAGCAAGTAACCAGCAGCCAGAGGAACATAACTGTAGTTACCTTGGAAATTGTGGAGAACTTTACCTGCATTCAGAGCTGCAGATTAAACTTTTTAGGCTAAGTTAAAGAAACTATAAATGCTCCCTTTCTATCTTTAAATACCAAAGTAAACCTGGCTGAAAATATTTGACCTTCTTTTTAACACTGTAACCATTTTAGTTAAAAATGAAGGGAAACTGAAGAATTTGATATTATATATAAAACATTAGTTAAGGAAAAAAGAGACCTGATGTAGCTATATGGATAAATTTTTGTAACTTTTCAGAGATATATTTCTCATAATGTGAAGTGTTCCTTTGTATTCTTTGTCTGTCTCTGTGGAGTTCAAAGCTTTCCTAAGCCTTATTTACTGGGGGTAAGAGAGATGTAAGCCCCTCAGCTGTTGGCTTTTGCACTCATAAAGCTATGTTTTAATCCAAAGTGCAAGCCTTGGGCGGTGTGTCAAGGTGATAAAATGTGAAGATGCACTGTTGTCTCATTTCTGGGTACCTCATAGTATGTACCAGTATGAAGCTACCAGAGGAATAAGCAGGGCCAATACGATTTATACAAGAGAAGATCAGAGGGTGTGAATTGCAAAGGCGTTGTGAATACATTAAAAGATGAAGTATGAGAACTGAATTTGGGAGACAGGTCGCCCACATTGAACAGGTCTCCCCCATACAGCCTTATTTCATACTTTAAGACTCTGATGTAGCTCTCTGCATTAATATATTCTTCACTGGAAGGATAGAAATTTAAAATTAAATGAATATCCCTACACTCTAATATTCAGAAATAATAATAATAATAAAAACTAAACGTTATGCCAGATTCTTTCAGTTGCTTGCTGCTGGAGCAGTTTTTACTAACTTTAAGTATTGCTTAGAAACAGAATGATGGGGTTTTAAAAAAAGGTCTGTCCACAAAGGAAATATCTAATTATTTGTGAATTGTCTCAAAATCTCTTTTGATTCTTGAGTTCCTTCATCTTAATATTCTGCTTTATTTATATGGTCTTGCAGATATTGATTATTTATCAGTCACAGCTCTCTTCTCTCAGTTTCCAGGAACATTACAAATGAGAACAACATAAGACACTGCTTACTTAAAATGACCATACTCCCACACCACAACTGTCTTTAGACTGTATTTTAAATTTAAACCAAATATTAAAGTCATATTAAGCTTTCTCTGTCTTTTTCTCTCCGCAAATGTTTCTTATCATCCCTTCCTGCCCCAAGTGTTCCTATAGGACAGGTTAGAGCAACACAGAAAATGAACAGTTTTTTACAGACCAGCATGTAAACTCTAAAGTTACTGCAACAGGACTCTCCCTTCTGGACATGCTTTACTCTACAGAGTAACAATGTCTACTGGTACAACATTCTTTGTCACATCATCGTTTTACAATCATTTTAATTTGTGCCTGGGCAGGTGGAATAGAAGACATTACTGTTACAACTAGTTAAAATCCAAAATTCCCCCAAATGTGGAAACGTTAAGCATGGGACAATTGTTTCAAGCTAATTTTTATGTTTTTGGGCAACAGACATGATTTCATCCAATTGAGACTTCATGTTATGTCTTTAATAAGAATGTAAACCCTCAATTATCATATCATGTGTTATGATAACACATAATGCGTGAGGCTATATATACAGCCCGATATAGTTCTTAAAATAGAAAACATTTTGATGAATCTAGAAGCTGCTTGACCTGAGCAACATTGCTTGTCATGAGGCAGAATCTGTATCATGTGCTAAACCAGGTCCAAACTGTAGCATTTGAAGAGGTCATACTGCAGTAAAAAGAAAAGTATCAGTGTTTTACTGCAACACAGAATATCCTGGGTAAGCTAGTAATTAAACTGTTAATGGAATTTCCTGTTTTTCTGAAATGAAATATAGCATCTAATCTGCAAATTATGAGTAAACTATTAATTACAACATGAGTATGAACACACAAATGTAGCTGATAGATATGCAGTGTTTTTTACTCAGAATTCATGTTTTTAGTTTCACTTGGTGCAATAAACTCAGATCAGACTAGACAATGAAAAACCTGACCTCCTCTGCTGAAGCGGCCCATTTCTCTCTTACAGATTATGCAGCATTTTATCAAAGATTGTTATCAATTCAAGCATTCCTCCAAGACAGAGACCTGACTTTGTCAAAGACTGGATTGCATTAACTGAAGCCCTCGCAAGTGCCTCTTCTGTAGCAAACTCTACATTTTAAGGTCAGGGGTGAGCTCTTATTTGAGTAGGAGGAAAACTGTTAATGAAATTTTGCTCAGTGAGCTGTGTCATCCTTTATTCTTGCTGCGCTCCAGGCAGGTCCATACTGTCAAATATCAGAAGAGGCTGGAAATGAGTGACACATGTCTTCAAGACCAGAAATGACAGTGACCTTCCAGCTCCTTTTTGTGAAGGAGCAGGGGTGTTGTACATAGCTATTAAGACCAGAAATGAACTCTGACATTTTAATAATATTGTATTTGGTTCTTTGCTGCTTCTTATGGCAGTGGTTCAAACTCTATTCTTAGTTTTCCCAGCACAAACTCACAGCAGTCCCTTCCAGGACACAAATCCAGATTTATGTTGGAGTCAGTGAGGGCAGGAATCACCTGGTCAGCTCCATCATTTGGACTGCTACGTGTGCTGAATACTCAAATGGAAGCAATGTTCTCATATCCTGAGGAAGGGAAAAGAAGTTGCCCTTTTATCACTATCTTTGAGACCAGAGACCATCACAGTTTATAGCCCTGGGTTTGTTTTTGTTTCCTCCTTTCTCACAATTCTGTCTTTTCTCAGTGACAGTTTAATTTTTCAGTACTGCACTCAATTCTGCATAATTTCATCCATATGGAAATGATGAGACATTTAATGAAGGCTCCAGACATCACAATTGAGTAAGGATAGGAGGAAGAAGGTAAAGTGTATGTCCCAGCTTATTCACATAGAAAGACATAAGTGGTTAGATCTTCCCCATCTTCAGCCCTGCATGTCAGCATGGTTTACAAAACACCTGCAGAAGTTCAAGAAGACAGCTAGAACAGCCCAGGCTGAAACCTCAGACTGAGCCTGATACATCAAGACAAAGAATAATTTATATTTTATGATAAAACGAGGCTGAAACAAGAAAGAATGTTCCTGATTTACAAGCCTTGCTTGAGTATGGGCAGCTATTGTTGGTTTGAACAGCAGCCCTCGTCAAGTTATTTTTTTCACTTGCCTTTAGAATAGGTGCAGGCATTTCTGTTATGTGTGAACTTCCTTCCAGTTACCCTTGCCCCAATTACATTAAAAATGAGGCTACTGCAGAGAGGTGTGCATGAAGCTGTATCTAGAGAGCTCCTAGAAGTTGATAACTACTGCAGAATGTAGCAACCCATCTGGGAAGCCACACATCAAAGTATGAGCCAGTGAGGATAAAATGCCTCTGCCCATTTCTCTCTTTACAGTTCCTCTTGCAGCAACTGTGAGACCAGCTTACCAGTCAAGCTGTTTTCCCCTTGGCAATCCCTTTGGAGTATCCTCTTAGTGTACAACAGGGAGGAGGGGAATGCTGGAAGCTCCTGGCCTTGCACCGGTGTCTGTGTTGCTGTCAAGTGTATTCTGGACAAACCGTGCTCTGACACACTCTGTCTAACATGGCCAGAGACTAGCAAAGTGTTCTCAACAACTCTTCCCCTTAGAGAAGGAAAGCAACTCCTGCCCTAGGGCATGAAATGTTCAAGAAGGTGCTTTGCAGAGAAGCCTCCGTGGAGACTGTGGCTGTTCATGACATAGAAAAGGAGAAAGAGTAGGAGAAAGCAGCGTCACAAGAAGGAGTGGTAGAGGAACATTGCCAGGACTTAAAAAGTGCTATTGTGCTAGAAAGCACCCCATCAGTGTGCCACTTTGCACTGTGCTTACCTCTAGGGTGGCTTGGTTGTGCAGTAGGTGTATGTACAATGCCCCAGGCTGGAGTACCCTCACTCGGGCAACACCTGTGAGTAACCTAACAGCAATATAAATACAGCCCGTAACTTTCTGAATAGTGCAGAATTCTGCTACATGACACTTCTTTGCCTTGGAAAAAATAGTGAAAGGCGCAGTGCTGCTGCTGTCAGAGACTGATCTTTGGCATAGTATTTTCCAAGGAAATGCTTGAGGTTGGAACTTTCTTTTCCCTGTGGTTTGCCAGAAACCAGACACATCATTTTTTCAGTACTTTAAATCAGGGATGTATGAGATGAAAATGGGATCCTGGTGACCTAGGGGGCCACAGCGGAGAGCAAAGCAGTTTGGCATATGGAAGGGCACTTTTCTGAGAGCAATAAAATAGCATGTGGGCTGTCAGCTTGATCTTCTGGTTGAATTTTGGTTACAGTGTGTTTTAGTTGTTGCAGAGATGCAAGACATAGAATGGCATTTGGTTTTTTAAGTTTGCTGTAAGTAAAATAAAACACTAATGAGCAAAATACGGGAGTGTTTTCTGATTTCTATTTGACCTATAAAGTGCCAAAACCATCATATAATACATTATTTTATAACAATAGCTATCTAATTACTTGCACAAGTGATGGATATACATAGACAACATGGAACACCACCTAAGAAGCTAGTGTGTGTCAGAACTTTCTTAGGAATACAGCAAACTTTTTGGTACTCTCTTTTAGTCAGATTTCAATGGCCCTGGAGTATTGTCTATCCTTTGCTGGAAAGCACATCCTTTCCTGAAAGTATTACCTCTAGTAGCCACAGGATGAAGTCCAAAGGGCAATGTAAAAGGACTATAACGTCTGAGATCCACCCTTGAGAATCAGCATTAAGTACTACAACTGTGTACTAGAGAAAGCTTATGCTGATTTTTTGGCCATTTGCTATACTTAACACTCATGTACATGATGTAGAAAGACCCCTCATAGGTGACTAATCTCTTTTATGAGATCTGGTTGTTTTCAGCTTTTAGCAAGAATGTATTTCCTTTGTGGGATTTCTTGTTTACAAAAAATGACCCACTGCTACTTCAGGAGAAAAAAACAACTTACTCATTTGCAGTCCTATGATAACTAAAATTAGGATGTAATGCAGCAAAATGATACAAAACATGCACTAGCAAAACTGCTTAAAACATTCTGAAAATAAAAGATGAACAGTTTTGCTTCCACAAGATTTCATGGAAACTACTTTTTTTTAATAAGCTGATATTTGGGGGATAGAGTGAAATGAAAATTTAGACTTTCAAATATAGATTTTATCCAGGTAACATCTTTTTGAAAAGTAAACTTATGTTCTGCTGATTTGTTCTTTGGTATTTGGCAAGATTGTAAACAGAACCTCTGTTAGATATGAAGGGGGAAGTTGTAACATAAATAAAATATTAAGCTAATTAAAGTGCATCTTTTTTAATCTTGATAAACCTTGTAAGGTCTTACACATAAGTGTGAAAAAGATCCAAAATCTTTCATGGAAGGAATGGATGCTAAGATTCCCAAAATGGTCATCTTCTAATGCATCAAACATATCTGGTTATTCTTTAGTAAATATCAAGACCCAATCAGGCATGCATTAAATCTGATTTCAGTGAAAGGAGCTAAAACTAACTTTTTCAAACAGACTTTGCCATTCTTACTTACACTTTATATTTGCTGCATTATTTAAAACTTGGTGTGTTCCCTAACCACGATGTGGTATTTCAGATAGTTTGCTTGCTCTGGTAGCACTTGAGAACTCTAGAGAAGCAGCTCCATTCCCCAGCCAGCTGGGTTCTCATATATCTTATTGGTATGTCATTTTGCCAGTGTACCACATGCTTTCATTTCCCAAAGCCACTGTGCAAAGTGATAGTTGCAGTCCTTGGAATAAATTAGTGTTTGTTGCTTTAATTTTTGGTGGGAAGCTGGTATTCTGTCATTTCAGCTCATCATATTATTATGCATGTAATAATGTGACATGCTTAACTGCTAGCTTCAAGCTGAACGTTTAATGTGGGATACACCTACAGTATTTTTATTTCAGATAGGTGCTATCAGTCCTCAGAGCAGCTTCCTCATCTGGAAAGATAAAGTCCATGGCATGCACTTTTTTGACATGGACAGATTTGTTTTAACGTGTTCAGAATATATCAAAATGTGAATGATAGAAGGCCATCCCACCTCTAAGTGTTTTAACAAAAGAAAAAGATCACTATGGATTTTCATATATGTGTGAACAGGTGTTTGTGTGTGCTTGCATGTGTGTTTCGATGCGAAAGAGATGTAAAAAATATAACCTTAACTATTGTAAAGTATGTTACAGAGGTCATTTGTGATTGTAATCCATGAGCAGTGTATATATGTTAAAGTGTCCTGAAATTCCAGCCTGTGGCTATGTCAAAGAATCTGGCAGTCTTTTTGAATGGAAAATATTAAAACATACCTTACACAAAATTTATTTTTTCCACTTCCTTTCTTTCCTTGCAATTAGCTTGTACTAAATTCCAAGTATGTTCAGTAATCTGCTGATCAGGAATTATTTTAAGCACGCTGAAAATAACATGAATGTTTATTACACTAATATTTGCTATGTAGTAATAATAGGAAAATGAATCTTAAAACACCTTCTCTCCCAAAATGGGTTCTGGTGAACACACACTCACATACTGAGCTTTCCAGATCTCTGTTTGCAGCTGCTGCTGCACTGAATCATTGAGAAATCACTGCAAAAGTTCCAGTGCCAGAATACAGCAAAAGGCATCCATAGGCACAGGTGTGTGTAGTCTTACATTGATTCAAATTAATTTAGCGCTATTTGAATCAAAAGCTGATTCCTGTCTAGGTTTGTGTTTGCAGCTTGGGTAAGTATCTGCAGCTGGCTATATTGCTTCATGGAAGAGTGCTATGAAAGAAGAATAAAGGCATCAAAATATTAGAAAACCCCTGTAGCAGGAAACCAGAGACATTGTACAAGTCTATAGTTGTGATCTTGCAGTCACCGTTGTCTTTTTAATACTGCAATAACAATCACAGTCCATGAAAGACACACAGACGCTTACACTTAGTTTCTGCTCAAATATATGTTACCAGGCTCAGGTAATTCTATGAATGGGGTGTAAGGTTTTCTCCAGGCTCCTGCTCCTGTCTGGCTAGGTCTCTGCACTATGCATCTGCAGCACACCCTCCCAAGCTCTCATCTTCTCTGGGAGCGCTTTACAGGTGAAGATTACCGTGTCCACTCCTTTACTATGTGACTTTTCCTTATCAACACTGTCTTTTGCATTCAGAGCAATACTAATTGAGAGATCCGATTACAAGACTTTAGCTGTTAAGCATTTCACAACCCAATAAAGGGTGACAGTGAAAGAGAAAAAGCACAGACTCCCACGCTGACTCTGGTCCAGAACTCAGCTGAAGCTCTTTCTTTTGACAGTAAAGAGGAAACAAGAATGGCTGAAGAGTCTATGGCTTTTCTAGCCCTCCCGGCTAATCATCCAAGGAAAAGGATAAGGGCTAATTACAATTAGGCTATTGTAGAATCAGGGGGATCCCTTAGCGTATGTAAACTGTCGGAGTTGCCTTTTTGTCAGTCACTTGTGGTTGACCGCATCTAGCTGAGGTTCCAAGCACTGGTTTATAGGTTTACCTGGGCAAATATATCTCAGCTACTTTAAAACTATCTGTGGATTATAATCCCCTCATGTCTATTTCTGAAGTCAAATGTAATGCTTTAGGAACAGATATAATACTTTTGAGTTATTCCTTCCCCCCCTCCCATCATGTTTGATTTGATTAATCTAGGTTGAACAGTAGATTAATACTGGAGGCTCTTTTAAGTAAAATAGTTCCTATATTAATGATATCGAGTCCAGTTCAACTTAAAAAAAGAACGATTTTTTTTCTGAGAGGGAAACGTCCTTTCTCCTGTTACTATAATGAATGAGAGCAGTGAGATGATTTTTTAAGGGTTTTTTTTTTTTTTTTTTTAGCCTAATTGACTTGGATTTTGCTCATCTATGGTAGGTTATGTTTTCTCATTGTAGAAGCTTTTTCCTGGTAAAATCATTCCCTTCACTAATGAGATCCATCCTGATATGACAGGAAGACAGCTCTTAAAACACCCACCGTTTTCTCCCATTCATTTGAATAGCAGCAAAGGGACATCTTTTAAAGTAATTTTTATCAGTGAGATTGGGCTGAATCTCATTAATAAAGAAATGATTTTACTCAAAAGAGCCTTCACAGTTGAGCTATAACCCAGATTAGTGAGATCTAGCCTGATTATAACTTTATAAGACATTGTACTTCTGTCATTCAAAGCATGCAGCAGCTATGTAGAGACCATTGATTCAGTAAAGGCTGTTTTAGAAGGGCAGGTATGAAAGGTGAAGAAGGTGTCTGGAGGTGTCTTTCTCATCATTTCAATGTATCTTAGGCACAGAAAGTGAATTCTTCCTTTTGTATATTAAGATTAATTTTCACTATATGTATTTTTATTTTGCAGAGCATAAGAGGCTTGGATAAGTGCAAGTGTGCTAGAACACTGCTGTTTGACTTCAGCAGACATTTACATAAGCCCTAGTCAAGTACCCACTTCTCTCTAACTTTGTCTTACAAAAAACAGAACAAACAAATTGCTTGTCAAAGGTCAGTCTAAGCAAGAATGTCTGACGTTTTTGTTTTAAAATGCATTTGACTTTTTTATTTCAGCAGGAAAATAGGAAATAATTGATGAATGAGAAAGAAAATTCCCCTCAGCAAAGAGAAAACCCATGGTGAATTGCTGAAGCTGTTAGTGGGCTAAACAGTTTTGGCACAGTCCAGTCCAGTGCTGGAAATGGAAGTAAAACAGTTTTCTTTTGTTTCATAGGGAAAAAAATAAATGATCACCATAGTTTCTATTTTAAAAGTTTGCAGTTTATCAAAAATAATCCTTTGCAAACGCGTAAAGATTCTTTCCTAAAGTGACTTTTCAATCATGTCTCCTTTTTTAGATACTATTTTCTTTTGCCATTTTTTTTTCTCCAAAGGAGAAGAGAGAAGGGGCAGAGAAGAAGGACTTTTTTTTATATTTTGTTTGAAATTAAAATGAAAATAATTTACTTGGGTTTGAGATTTTTTTCTTAAGAGGAAAATACGGAGTCAAAAATCAATGGAAGATTTAATTAAAAAAAGATTTACTCTTTCATTGAAGAAAAAATTGAATCTAACATTTCAAGCAGCTGTCATGGCAGGTAAATATCTGGGAACCATTGTTGATAAGGAGACTGAAAAGTTGGTACTTTCCAAGTACAAGACCTTCATCACCAAAGCCAGCCAGCTGTGCTGCACCACTTCATTACCTTTGGCACCATAAAATCAGGGTATTAGAAAACTGGGAATAATTGCCTTTTTATGTTAGGCTGTATTTGGCATGCAACTTTGGTGCAGTTGCCTTTTTGGACAGTAAGGAGTCTGCCTCTCCAAAAGGACAATCCACCCAAGCTCATGCATACTGCAGTCAGTGCAAATACTGCACATTGGAGGACAGAGTTAAGCTAACTAACAGAGAAACTCAAAGATGTATTTCAGACGAATTGTAGAAAGTCGTAGAAGACTGAGCTGTGTAAGATACAAAATACAATACAAGTGTAAAAAGAAAACATTTCAATTGGACCTATATGAGTAGTTATTTTCTTGGCACTATCACACCAAGAACAGAGGTTTGTAATAAAGACCCCCATTTTGTTTCCACATCATAACTCTGATTTTCTGACATATTATATGAACAGCCTCATTTTCAGATATTGCTTCCAAAAGATTTCTGGAGACAGAGCTGAAAAACTCAATACCAGGCTTTCTCAGGGACAATAGCTTTCTTTGTATGGCTCCCCCGGTTTCAGTTTCCCAGGGTCTTTCCCTAGAAAGATGGAAGGATCTATTTACTTTTGCCTCCTTGTTTGCACGTGTATTTACCTCAGCAGAAAGTTCGTATGAATTTGTACCATCCCAACCTTGTAGCATTTTGCCCCCACCCACTTTTTGCTCAAATACAAATGGCTGCAGTTGAGTGTGAGGTAACAGTGAATTGAGCCACTCTGAAGAAAGGAGCACAGAAAACTGCTACCAAATTAGACTGAACAGTGTCCTGTTCCAAACTGGCAACATCTCTAAGACAGCATGGCATCTCCTGAATATTAATGGACAGTTAGCAAACAGCTGAATACTCTCAGTTGTCCTCAGCAGAAGACTAAATAGGTCACCCAGCTACTCAAAAGAAGTAGCATAAAGCTTGCTTCTATTTAGGCTAATGAAAGGCAGATATAAGGGGAGGAGAGATCCTAGCACCTTACTAGTACAGGTTTGCCCAGGTACCAGGCAGCCTCTGTTTCATGCAAAACTCATTATATTAGCATTTAAATCACAATAAATTCAGTTAGGACAGGGAATGCTGAATATACTTGATAACACCCAGCTGAAGGGGCCTGCTTGTTAGCTGTTTTCCTAGGAGCAGCTAAATCTGAACCACAAACAGCTGAATCAGGCTCGATTAAGTTACCAGGGCCCTACTATTACTAAAAGCACAGCACACCTTGAGGAAGGACCACTATTATCTTAGCAAAGCCTTGAACAATATTATGAGAATACCACATTCATAGACACATTCTCTGCCTTAAGATATAGATGCTATTTGAAACCGTATGTCAACAAGGATGGCTGAAAGACCAACTGCCTGCACCTGGGAAGATTTAACCAAAGGTTATAACAGGGATAAATCACAGAAGGGAAGGAAGGGGTTGCTCAGAATGGGCTTCAGGTATCGGAAGGTGATTGAGTTTACAGTAGTAAGAAATTGGAGGGAAGTTAAGGAAGACTTTGTAGCTCAAATAGACTGCATTTGAATAAGCATAGGCAGTGGGTAGCTTTAGTGTTGTGTGGCAAATCAGCTCTAGGTTTGGGGTTAGTCACTGAATGGCTTAGGACTTGCGTAGCAATACTTCTACCAACATGTCTGTGTTCCAAAAACTGCTGTGTCGCTTAGCCTATGGAGAATGTGGAGTCTTTGCAGGGATTTTCATAATTTCCTATTCCCTCCAGGAGAGTGAAACTCTATTTGTTTTACTATATTTAGCACAACCTCCCCTCTTGCCCCCAGTCTCCACTATGGCTGAAAGATTAAGCCTGAAAGTCTTTTATGAGCTTATAAAAAAAATTAAAAATTACAATAGCATGTAGATGGCTCAGGTTATTGATGTTATGAGCTTTCATTTCTTAGGTGAAGATCTCTGTTCTGTCTAGAGTAAGCACCCCAGAGAAATAAGCTGGTCCTTCCTTCACACAGCCACACATATCCACGTTCTTTGCTGAAGAGACCTGGAGCATCTGAGAAGGGCTCTGGCAGTTCAGAAACAGAGTGTGTTTGACTGAAGGTTGCATAGCACTTGCTTGCTTGATCAGCTCCTACCTTCAGCACACACTAAATTCATTCACGCATTAAAAAGTGAAGTGTAATACTCTGCTGCCTGGTCTTACACTGCACTGTCTTCGTTCAATTCTCAGTCATTGCTGGAATGTGCCAAGCAATGAAATGTCAGTCTTTGACATATAGTTCTTAGGAGATTTTTTTCCTCTTAAGCAAGTTTAACTTTATCTCATAATAATATTTAATGATGTCCCATTTAGTATTGTTCGCATTTCACTTCTATCAGCCTTTGTTATGAATGCCATGTTGCATCTCAACCCTTCTGCCTCTGAAACTCATGTCAATGCCAATATGTGAGTATTACTAAATACAGAGAATGCATAAGAATCAATTCAGCCAGCACTCCTCCACTTTCTGTGAATCCGTTGTGTCACCTCCGCCTCCAGTGGCCTGTCTTGAAGAGCCCTTAGGTAATTCTTGAATGCATGGCACTGCTGCTCCCAGGCTCCCTACGATGCAGTTGTGCAATGTACCCGTTCTTTTGTGTGTGTGAGAAAGAATATTTGTAAGCCAAGCAAGAAGAAAATGCCTGATGTTTTCATGAGTGTATGAACATTTGATCCAGAGGGAAGGTTCACATTTTCCACCTCTGCTTTTTAAAGTGGAAATTTTCACGTCTGGGCTAAATAGTTATTTTGTTGTGAACCTGCTGCAGGCAGTAATTAGGGGTGGGGGAGCCTTAAAGGCCAGGCTTCGGGCAGTATTGAAAAAGATTGGACATGAAGCTGAAATTTGAATTGTTTTCTGCATAGAGTCTTAACAGAGCAACACTACGACTCTTTGCACTGCCCAAGCCCACCAATCCCACAAGGTATTTTCATTCCCACCTACCTACTTCTCAGCCTGCCAGTGTCACAGTGGGTGATACAGATCTTCTATCACAGAGACAGAAAAGGAATGCAGGAAATGTTAAAAAAGGTTCAATTCTTTGCCTGCTATACCTATCACAGTTTTATATTTTTGAAGCAAATAATGCCAACCATAAGTAGGAATACTTAAAAGAAAATAGGATTAGGATAGGTGACATCAGTCCCAAAAGAGGAAGGTTTTGGGAGGGTTTCTTAACCTGCCTAAAAATCCAGCAACCTTCTCCCCACTTCTGAGGCCTGTGGGCAGTGACCAGTGTGTGACAGCCAGTGCAAGTTGGCTTGGGTGAGTTCACAGTTCCATTATTTCAAGAAAGAGTACAGGGCAGAATTGGGAAGGCACCATGCACTTCCCAATGCTTTAGTGATCTCTTATGGAAAATAAAAATATTCCTACAAAACTGTACGGTGATTTTCTACATTCCTTAGGCCCCAATCCTGAGTCAGGATTTTTTGAAAACCTTTGTGATTTGAGTTTTCATCACAGAAGATGATGTTACGCTAATTACCAATTAGCTTTCTCTGGTTTCCACCAGTGTTTCCCTCACTCCATGAACAAGAAGTGATTGAACACATGAATTCCATTCCCTTCCGCGTTTGGAAGGTCAGTTTTGCTTGTAGTTTTTTAACAAAGGGAATTTTTAATTTATTTGAGAGAAATTAAAATCTCTGTTTTTTACACTCTTGATAAAAACAGTGATTAACAACTGCATCGTTAATGGAGATTAAAAAGCTCATTTAGGGTCTAATGGAAGTTAACAGGGCTTTTTTTAACTAATGTTTCTAATTGATTCTTGATTTAAGTGGTAGCCATTTTTTTTAAGTGGCCTGTTATTGAAATGGACTTCTAGTAATAAAAAAATGGACATTAAATCTTTGGGAAACTTTCATGTATAAATCCACGCTTGAGCTGTATAATTATTCTAATTATTGATTTATCATATCAGAGGTGTAAAATCTGCAAAAGATAAAGAACAAAGAAAATGCCCCAAGTTACATACTCTTTGCACCTTTTCCTAGATTCCACCCACCATCAGAATAAAGGCCTCTCTCAAGCACCTTGTTTACTAATGCAGATGCCATGACAAGTTGCAGTATATTTATTCTAACATTTGAACGTATGTTGAACTCTTAAAGATAGCTCACAAGATATTTAGCCAAATTAATTGCTCTCCAAAGTAGTTTTCAAATTATGAAGTAGAGTTGTACAGCTCAAACTTCTAAGTAGAGGATCTTTTACAGGCAAGTTGCTACACAGAACAGTTCTGATAAAGAAGCTTCAAGGCAGATGCCACCAACAGTATGAATTCAGTTCTGTATCCAACAGAAATAATACCAATTAGAGATTCATAATCTTCACAGTTTAAGCATGGACCCAAACTTCTATGCAGCTTACCTGAGACACATGAATACCTAATATTTTCTGTCTATTCGATTATAATTCAACATTAAAAATTATAGTGTGTTCCTATTCATACTGCTACGAATATAATTCATATTTATTATTTTTTTTTATAGTAGTTGGCTTTAAAGAACAAGATCGTTACACTGGCATGAAACCCCAAATCTTCAGCTGTTGTAAATAATGCCGCTGGCTTTCAGTGAGCTCCCCTGACTTATGCTGGTTATGCTTCTGGACTGAAGTGTTTTGCAGGCATTCATTAACATTACTAACCCTTCTGGAAGCATAGGATGATTCTGTAATACTCAATGCAGTAATTTTAGAGCAAAAAAGACACAGGACTATTAGAAGTAATTGAAAAGAGACTTTTTACAGGTAGCAATGAGCACATGCAATTCTCATGTGCTTACATGCAAGCTATCAACATGAGGAATAGACATCCTACAGTTTCCCAGAATTGTGGTTTGAATGAAAAAGCATGGAAAGTGGGTGACCGTGCTACAGTGTATTTTTAGTTGATAGTCATGGTTTTTTCTCTTCTGTGTAGCTTGCTCTGAAGAAAATCTCGTTTCTTTAGATTTAGTCCAAAGGATATGGTAGTCATGTTACTAACAGTGATGTCCATGATACCAACCCCAACAACTTAATAATCTTCAAGTGTAAAGACACTAGATGACTTATTTTATAAACAGATTATATAGTTGTTTATTGAGGAACTGTGCTACATGTGTCAAGGAATAGCTGGAGTTGTGATTTTGAATGTGGAGGAGACTGCCTAAAAGCTAAGGGTAAATAAAAATAGCATCCCCTCGAATGTCATGGCTACTTCCAGTGTGTAACTGACATCCATCAGCATATGAAAATGAACGGGAAGGAGCTGCAAACAACACAAAGAGCACTAACATAATACGAGAAAAAATGGAAAGCCTTGGGGCAGAGCAATGGAGTCGCTGACCTCATGAGGTCCCTTCAGCCATATTTCCTTGGGATTCAGTGAACAGGGAGTCATAGGCAGCTGAGGTGGAGGAAGGGAAGAAAACATCTTGAAGGATTTATGCAAACTGATGCATGGGAGGAAAAAAAAAAGAAGTAATGTGTGTAATAAATGGAGAAGATATAGAAGTGGCAGGACTGAGAAAGGCTTGAAAACCTCGGAGGTCAGAGCTGAGTTAAAAAAGGAATACACCATTTGAGTAAGGAAGCTTTAAAGTAAGGGAGTGAAGGAGAGGAGAATATGAGTCTGAGAACAGCCAAATTCCACCTTCTTCCCTGCCCACAGCTCCTCCTTCTTTGCTGGTGTAATGAGAGCTCTCCCTCCATGCATTTCAGTCTCCTCTGCCACTGTTAGTATCGCCATGTTACAACTAGGGGCAATATGCCCCATCCATGCTACTAACCAAGTGGTCTAACCATGCTAAGTAGTGAAAATAGAGTGAGTTTCTTTTTTATGCGTATCAAAGTTAGAAGACCCTCCATCTTTATGACACTTTCTTATTTACATGAAACCATTTTGGGGAAGAAAGTGGGTTCTGAGTTACTTATAATAAAATAAACATAACATATAATCATTTAATACTTGCATATGCTGTACATTGTGCTCATGGATAAAGCCATTCCAAACCAGCTGTATCTCTCAAAGTGTCCAGCAAGCATTTAAATATTATTATTAAGGTTATTTTATACTGGATAAAGCTGGGACAAAAAAAGGAATTAAATAGCTTATCTAGAGCCAGCAGGACCATTGGCTGTTGGACATAATTTCCATTTTCCTTCTCTGACCATGACTTCACATGACTGACATGTTCTTCGTATGTGATATGATAAGGACTATTGGTGAAATCTTGTTTCCTCTTAGAGGATAATGTGTGATATCATGGCAATGACAAGCATGAATGAGATGCCAACATTTGGCACTCTTTGGTGAGCAGTGAAAACGTTATCAGTGAGAAGTGTCCAGCAGCGTTAAGGAGTAACCCAATCAGGACAAGTTCATGTCTGAGTCAACATCAACTTGATAGAATTGCTGCTTTTGGCAGCTAATGTTGACAATTAGTACAGTATCCTTATTGTATATGTGAGGGACTTGAGTTACTTTAGTGGACACAGAGTACAAAAGCCAAGGAAACAGCTGCTGGGCACATAAATGTCTTGTTGGAAAGATATGAATGTATTTAGAAAGATATATTTGTGTTGCTGGCCTTAATCCCTTGCCTTAAGTGTCTTCTTTCTGATGGTCAGAGATAGCAGTGCAACTGAATAAAGAGAAGCATTTTTGATTGGCTAGTGTACATCAGGTCCCATACACATACTGACTGAATTCACGTTACTTGTCACTTGATACAGTTATGAGATCTGAATGATTTTCAGTCACTTCAGTGAAGGCTGTATTTGAAACCTGGTCCCAAAGCCGCAAGGCAAGTGTATTACATACCTGTCAACTAACAAGACTTGCCAAAATGAATCTAGTCATATGAACACATGATCATTATTTCTGTTCACACTGTGAAACACTATACACTGTGACAAAAGTAAAAAGCAAGAGCATTATTATGCTAGTCACTTACTAAATATATTTATTGTGGATAAATGAATACTCCTTTTATAATCAAAATGTGAGCTTTTGACAAATTTCTAATATTGAAAAATGTGATATGGGCAATTTAGTAAAACTTGACCTTTCCTGCTTGTAAAGAATAAGAAAATATTTACATCTCCTGGCTGAACAAAGATTTTTGTGCTGAAGGCTACTAAATATTCTCCATACCAAGCTCAAGTAGAAGCAATTGAATTCAGCTGGCAGCTGGACCACATAGGCCAAATTTCTTTACATTGTTACAGAATGCTTAATTGTTCATCAGATCTAAATTATAACCTACTTACAATTTAAGAAAGCCCAACCCTTGTCACACAGAGGAACATATAATGTACTGTATGTATTCTCTAGGTTTGCATGAGAAAGATGGCTCAGTAAATTGGTGAAGTTGACAAGAAGTTCACTGAAAAAGAATCGAAATAGCTCCTTGAAATGGAATTCAGAAATGTACTTTCTTTTATGAAACTCCCACCGGAGAGAGGAGACTCTGAGGGTATAGAAGAAGATTTAGAAGTTAGCTCTACTGTCAAGTCTAGAAAATTGACTCGGTCTTACAGGTGTCTTCAGTGACCAAGGACTAAAGAACTGTCAAAGATTCCATCTAGCCGAGTAAGAACTAATGAAATAGAGATGGATACTAGGCTCTTGCACAATGTTAGTTGATCACATTTCCAAAAATTTTACTATGAGCAGAAAAATACAAAATGCTTTAGAATGCCTCAGACAGAATATTAACCCTGGTGTTTTAAGATCCATACTGCAAACTGTCCCCATAGTAGGAACAATGTTACTTTATCTGCAAAGTGCTAATCTACTACCATACCATTTCTTTGTATATATTCTATTTATGGGAAGACGTAGTCTTTCCTTCAACCACAAAAACTATAGTAAAAAAGAATGTTATAACTCATTGAGTTCACTAGGCTTCCCACTTCTCTTTTAAAGCCTTATTGTCTGTGTGTAACACCTAGCTATTAGAAGTATTTCTCCTTCTGCAAGAAGAAAGTAAAAAGAAATCTAGTCATTAGTACTGGAAAAACAGATTATAAATACCTATTAATAGTCTTGTTTGAATGACATCTGTTTTGAATGACAACTTCAAAAAATAACTGATACCGCTAAGTATCCTCATGAGAAAGCAATGGTTTCTGCATTAAGAGTGTCTAGTGATTACTTTAGAAGACAGAAATTATACAGCTTATAAACTTGTTAAGGCTTTGTGCATGTGCAAAAGCTGGAGTGATCTTTGAGTAACCAGTTAAGGATGCAATATGAGACACATAGTAAATGAATACTTTTGATCATATCTGTATTTTGCATTCCCTTCCATTCTGTAAGAGAACACTTCACCACTTTTCCTGGCTTAAGCCTCCCATTTTATAGGCAAGTTTTTCATCTCATGATCATGTCTCAACCACAGCTATCCCAGCTTTCAGACTTGAATGTCCACCACATTATGGTGAATTCCTGGTATCAGAATTAGACTAAACTGGCAACAGTGACTGATTAGCTGCTGTTCGTTCTGCCTGTAGCTTTTGACATCGTGCAACCCAAGTGATTGCTGAAGAAGATTTTCATAGTTTATGCCTTCTTCTGATGAGAAAAGAGCTGGATTAATTTCCAGTAGCTAGCTCTCCTCTCTGAGATCTTTCCAATCCAGTCAGCTGTGTTGTCTAACTTTTATGTTAATCTGACATAGGTGCTGACAGACTCACAGACGGGGCTATCAAGGTTAATCAACTAATAGTCCTTTGTTTTATCTTTTGCAAGATGTGGATTTTAGTCTCATACCTTCCCATATCCTCAAGTGATATGGGTATTTGGATAAAGACATGGTTATAACTCCACTAGACATCATTGAATGTGAACCAGTTGGTAACTGGATGGATGAGGTGATTTTCAGTAAAATGGTAGTGACTGCACATCTACTGGTCTGTAGCCTCACTTCTTGGTTTATTTTTTTTAGGTCCTGTATTAACAGTAATGACATATAAGCTGAGGCCTTCTCATATCATTCTACAACTAGAAAAAGCAAACCAAAAAAGACCCAAAGTCAAACACACACACAAAAGAAATGCATAACTTGAGGACCTTACACTCCATCATTTAATTTGTGATGAGTGTGTATACACTAGTCACCCTCTCTCACCACTACTGAAAGGTTTTCCATTCATAATACTGTATCATACTGCCTGTGTGAGATGATGCTACTCTGCCCCTAAAACACTGCCAAAAGCTCTTTGGGATGGTATTTGGTTTTGAAGAATTTTTATTAAAAACACATACACACACACACACAATTCTAAACAATGCAGTGTTTGATGTAGTGTGTTCTTACTGCCTTAAAGGGTTGGATAACTATCATTTTACTTTTGTGCATTGTTTTGGAAAAAAAGGGCAGCCCCTTTTCTAACTTAAAGTTGATGAAAAATGTACCTGTATAGTAGAGATGAGAGTAAGCTCCCCAGATTTTTAAGATATTGATTTATTATATATAAATAAATGCCTAATCATGGTTGTCATAAGACTTCTGTACATGGATCCAATCTATCAAGTATGAACAGAAGATTCCCATTTTAACTTCCAGAGCTGAAATATCAGATTGGTTTTTGGCTTGAGGCTGGGAGGAGAGGATGGGAATGGGGTCACAAATAGCTGCTCTTTACATTGACTTTGTTTTTCTCCTCATCTTTATAAATGTTTCAGTGACTTCTTTTTGCCCCTTTTAATTTGCACCTTTGAAGAACTATATTTAGGATTAGTGAATTTGTGTGGCAAAATCAGATTTAAAACTTTTATAAATAAACATCCTGAAAACTTCAAAGTCTCACCATCTATATATTGCACTAGACATGTCTGTGAAGGGGGAGAGAAAAAAGTACAACTAATAAATAATTTAAGAATGTGAAATGATTTTAAATTGGTCCAGTCAACAAGGGAAGCAGGCACTGTACCCAAGGTATCTATCACATAAGTAGTGTAGATTTCTCTTACTTCTACAGGCAGCTTCTTTTAGTCAGCCTGCTATCAATATATTTCTTTTGTTTGTGACACAAAAGGCTTTCCACTATTATTTAACAGGTTTTATTTCCAAAGAAAAATCCTATGTTTTTTCTCTCTCTCCATACATGCACAGTTTCTATAAGGAAGGCTTTCAGTTAGTGTTTTTTTAATTTCACATTTACTAATAATATGCTTTTCAGAAAAAGCAGGTGCTTTTACAGCACCAAACAAGTGGTATGTTTTGAAGGAGCAATATGTAGCTTGTTGCCCTTTGATGTAAATTTGCGAGGAAGATAGATTATAGCATCAAGATGTTTCTCTGTGCATAATAAACTACAGAGGACAAAGTTCACGCTGAGAATTGTGTGGGATACAAGTGACTACCTTCACTACAATCAATTATTAGGATGATTATATTGTGTCTGGAGAATATGATGCTAATGACTAGCTAACACTTAGAATACACACTCTTCACCTGAAAACCAATGACAGTTAAATGCAGCAAGGGGAAAGGCCTATATGTTGAGTTAGCAGCTCTCTAGTGTTGATAATGAATAATTAAAAATAACAGTCTTTATATGAGGCTTGACAGTATACATGCTCTTTAAGTATATTCTGCTTTGTAAAGAACTTGGCACAATGATAGCCTAAGAAAGGCATCCTACCACATCCTGTACAGAAACAGTGTAGGAAAGCAGGGAGTTAAACACCCTCACTGTTGGGAGGGCCTAGCAGGATTAGCTACGTACTTATTGCTAACCTTCTACTCCCCCGTCTTCCAAACAAATAAATAATTGAAACCCATTACCTCTTTTAGGGGGTTTGCTCACATGCTTTCTATATTCACATCAAAGCAGAGATCAGTGTCAAAGAGGCAGCCACATTTAGCTGAGTCTCTCGAAGACTACTGATTAATTAGTTTTGCATTTTGGAAGTGCATCCAAAGATGTTGTAAAATAGTGTTTGTTTTTGCTTTTGCCAAAACTTGTTCAGGAGCACTCTGGAGGATGATGGTGATGTACTCAAGATGGTTGTGAAAGAAAAGGGCAATCAGTTCAGGTGTGCATGTGCCAGCATTTTTTTTTTTCCTCTTATGAAGTTTCTGCACCAGGTTTCAGAGGAGTGACTAAATGAAACACACACTGATATTAATAGAAGGGGAAGGATGAGGTGGGAATGGAAATTCTAACATTCCCCCTAATTGTACCAATGCAAAATGAAAGGTAGACCAAGACTAACAATTCAGTTCTAAAAAAGAAAAAGAAAATAAACCTGACTTAGTTAAGGAAGAGGGAAAGGCTGTAAATCCTGCATAAAATATTGCCTTTCAAATGTTGTTAGGCCCCGTTTCTTGCATGACTGGGTTTTTTTTTCAAGAAGTGTGGTAATACAATGTATGGGAGCTACTCAGTTATGGCAAATATTGCCTACAAAAGTGTGTTCATACTGTTATTTGCCTTTCTGTCTCTGTCTATATCAACTCCACATGCTGCTCTGGTGGCCTGCTTTGTACTTAATATAACTTGTCAAAACACATCTATCAGATATATGAAAAGGCAAACCTGGGTGGCCAGACTAGTCCAAGCCTGGCGTGGATTGCATTTTACCAAGACCACAGAAATCTCTTCTCCTCCATGAGATTAAGATGAAAAGCGGAGTTCATTGTTGTGCAACCAGATTTTAAAATAATTACACACACGCTAGTGCATTAGTAGGCCATTTGTGTTTATTTGAATCCCACATACTGTACTTTTATGTGGATTTTAAGTAATTTTTAAAGCTGTCAGTACAAAAAAAAAAAAAGTGATGTTACCACTTGTTTTAGACTGCCTTTTTTTTTTTTTTTTTTTAATCCCTTCCTTTATTTCCTTCTTCATCCTGAGCTGTTACCATCCGAGTACCTTATCTATTTCCAGGAAAGAGGTTATGTGGTTCCCTTTGGCTATTGACTGACAGGCATCTGGCTCTTCTTTGAACCATGACCAATGCCACCAGAATACCTTACACCTATGATATGCTCAGTGTTCACCCTCTGATTGCCTGGGATCTCATGTTATGTGCTATAAAAAGGAACACACCTCCGGATACAGACTGGAACCCACTTGTTGATCCAGGGATATCTGCTTCTGCTCTAAACTCCCTTTCATCTTGAATGTATATTGCTCTGCAGCATCTAAATATGCTTAGTTGTCAGTCCAGCATATTCACTGGTTTTTTTTTTTTATTTTCCCCTCAAATTTCAAGATTAAAGTCTTTTTAGGGACATTTAACATTTAACATTTAAAAAGCTCAACCCATGCAGCTCCATTTGCAACGTATTTATGCTTACCTACCAAGTGCACAAGTGGAAAAAACTATTTTAAACATGACTTCTAAAGAAGATTTTGCTAGGATTTCTCAAAGGAGTCCCAAATCCTATTGAATTTATGGGCTGAAAATCACTTCTTCTCCCACCAACATGGAACCCAATCATTCTATAAAATTGTTGCAGCCTGGGATCTCCTTGGAAGTGCAAAATGTGCAAAAGAATGACCATGAAAATATATTAACATTTTTATCCTGTTTGAGCAGTTATTACACTTGTATTCAAAGAAATGCCTGAAGCAGGACTGTTCCAGCACAGCTAGAGTTCTTACAGTCTTAGCTTTCCACAGAGTTTATAGGTTATTTCTTGGTCTGCAGAGTAAAAAGCATTGAAAAATACTAGTTACCATAAGAAAGATAACCCTTACCTGCCAGGTGAATGTATACTGATTTGCTAGCCGCTGGAGGGAGAGGAGACTCCAGGAGTACAGCAGTACCCATCAGCACTTCAGAATAGCTCCACATCCTCCTGGCTCACTGGGCGGCTTCAAGAGTTGGTTGTGAAGTTAGGGACGATCATTGAGTGCTCTGTAGTTGTACAAAGGGAGAGAAGAGAGGAAATTGGAGGCATCCTGCCAATATCTTTAATGCCTATACGCTAACCCCACTGGAGGACAGCAATGTGAATAAGCTGCTTAGGAATGGATTGCTGGATGTCATTACAGTGACACCACAAATAGGAAAACAGACGCTCAGAGGTAACTTTTTTAAGTCTAGTGGAGACATAATAAAGTGGAATTTTGTTGGCTGTACTGGCACTGAGAGAGTCAGCAACAATCATCTTTCTTCTAATAACCAAATGTGCTGAACACGAGCTGGTTATTGTAAACACAATTATTCAGTAATTGGATAAGCCTAAAATATCTTGGATACATCCTTGATCCAAGAGCTGGCAGCTTATTGATTATATCATTGTTTGGCAAAGAGGCACACAGGCTGCAGGACTCATAAGAACCATACCCAGAGCAGACTGCTGGACCCACTATCATGGAATAGGCTCCAAGTTACTGATTCAACTACATTGTTGGAGAACTGGCACAAAGCCTGCTAGGCGTAGACACAAAATGCTTTAAAGATCTAAATATTAAAGATCTAAACACTAAACAAGAGCTGTGTAACAGCATTCTTACAAGGCTTGCCTGCCCAGGAACATGTAACAGCACAGGATGGCGAGGGGAAAGCATTGCAGGATTGTGTGGTACACTAGGGCACTGTTGATACAATTCGTTTTGTCAAAAGTCAGCATCAGGACCAGTTTGATGTCTCAATCAAAACCTATTCTGGGGAAAAAAAACCCCCAGACTTAGCTTCTTCTCTGATTTCCCATTCCAGGGCAAAGAAAACATAAAAAAGTTAGTCCTAAAGTTTAGGCAAAAACTGAAGCATAACATTAGCAGTAAGGTAGAAAAATTGATGAAATTTAGGCCTTTTCAGACCAATGTAATACAAAACACTTCTACTTTTAAGGAAATGTGTGGCTAAAGATGAACAATGATTCCATAATTTGAAGAGGCTGGATTGGGAAGTTATTATAGCTGAAAGTGAAATTAGGCAGATGTACACAGGTGTGTATGAGGTAGCCCTTAAAAGTTTCCCTGTTTTAGTTAATCTAAATATATATCTAAGTATCTCTTCTAGATTTATTTTCTCTTTATGAGTGAGGGAAGATAGCTCAAATTCAACAAATATTGAGGACACGCAATTACAAGCACGTATTTCATTACCTAAGGCAGTTGACAAGATTTTAAGTCCTACCTGTGCAAGAACCTCAAAAGATTCAACAAATGGGCTCAACTTGGATAAAAATCTGAATGTCTAAGTGAAGTTTATCCCACATAGTCAGTACTGAGTGTCGTTCATATGCCTTTATTTACCCTAGGCTCAGACCTCAATTATAATGTGTGAACATGGGAAATGGGTCTCCTCGCCAGGCCAGGCATTGTCCTCAATGTGAGTAAGGTTGGCAGAATCAGGATTTTAGCACGATGGCTGAAAACTGATAATAGCACAACCTTATCTGACTGCTGTAGTGATCCAGGCCTATCATGCTGTGGCTTCAGTAAAGGCTTCTAGGCTTTAATCATTGTCTTCCAGGCTGTAGTCTGACTTATTTGAAACAGCTGATCTTCCCCTGAGTAACTTGTCTGTTTACATTTGTGGTACCTGACCTACTTTGCAGCACTTCCCCTGGTACCACCTCGTCATCTGATGTCCCATGAAAGCACTCAGAATCAGAACTCACTCCCAATAAAGGCCGATAATTAAATAAAAATAAAAACACATTTGACAGGCCACAACAAAGGCAAATCTCAACGGCTTTGCATGTGTTTGCCTGCTGAATCAGACAGTAGTTCCTGTCCCCACAGTGCTGCAGGATGATGGATCACCAAAATGACAAAAATCAGAATAGTACTTTGCACTGTATTCTTTCTCTTCTCTGGAATCTCAGAGAACATCAGATACGTTAATTAATCCTCCCTCTTTTCCTGAGGTTGACTGTTAGACCCGTTTAACAGGTGGGTAAATCAATGCACAAAAGTGTTATGACTTGCCTTCTCTGAACTCTACACCCACTTTGGGTCAAGATGCTCCAGCACTCCAGGCTTTATTTAGAACAAGCCCCTCATTTCTTTAATGGTAGGCAATTTCCTTCCTTTAGGATGAATCTTACATCCTCTCTATTTGCAATTTAAATGTGAGAGATGAACGAGCCAATGGTAAAACTCCCATTGAGTTTAAGGAGTGTAAGGACATTAAATTTATTTCTGAAGAAGAGCTTGTGTGCTTGAAAGCACTTCTTTTTTTCTTTTTCCCCCACCCCACAATGTTATTAACTAGTTTAATAACACATATTGCTTCTCCCTGCAGATCTGTCTCCTTCATTGAGCTCCATGTATCCCGGTTTTCAGCCACTTAGCACAAGACGACATCACATTCAGAGAGGAAAAGTTACTGCCTTGTTTATGCAATACAGCAAAATAATTTCCAGTTCCAATTGTGCATACTGTCTTGGACACTTAAACTTTCCTAACCAGTGGGCTTGTATTGCAGTATGAAAAAATAGTCTTGTGAAGCTGACTTTTCTAAACTTCCACCCGTACCTGACATGGTAACTAGTATGACCCCAAATTATGTCTGCTCATTGCAACTTTGTGGCACATACCAGTACAAATTACCCTAAGCTCTCCCAGCTTTGCAGACTTTCCTATAGTGAGGCCATTTGATTAATCAGGAGATAATACAGTAGTTTCTGCCCACAGACTGTGAGCTGCAATCAATGGCACACATGATTTCAAAAGCCATCTCCCAGCAGCTTTCTCACCCGTCACAAGTGTATGGGAAAAAGTCACATCCCCTTAATCAAACAAATTAGTAAGGTAGACAAAGGAGATTTTATTTCCACTTGGCGCCAAAATACTGAGGACATTGGCACTTCCATTCTCCTTCTGTTGTCTTTTTGGCTCATTTTCATGTGCCCAGTGTTAGTTGATGGCAGACACCAGTTTCAGCTAACAGCCTCCTGGACAGTGCCTAGGACAGCTTCCACAAATAGGAAGGGGGAAGGGGAGAAGCTTGCATGCTGCTGTGCTACCCTTCTTCATCCCTCTGGGATTGGCTCTTGTTCTACTGCAGACCTGAGAGGCTGCCTTTTCACTCAGTTGATTTAATTTAATTAGCCTCTGTGAAGCAGAGGCTTAAAGTTGCTAAACCAAAGCTCACAAGAATCCAGTTGACAAAATGCAAGGCACAAAATCAAAAGCTAATTTTTTGCAAAGTTCACTTGTGGACCAGTGTGAAATACATGGCAAAGATCAAAAAGTCTTAGACATTTGTCAAAAATATGAGGCTTCAAAGACACTGTAATTTAGCTTAATTCTGAAGAGCATTAGCAGACCTGCAATAAAGAATTAAGTCTTGTCTCTGGTGCTTCAGTAAGATTTTCACATATATGGTTCTGTAATTCAACAAAATACTTCAAAGTATGTGCAAAATAATAATAAAAAATATTCCTTGACCCATTTTCTTAAGCTTTATTCCCAATTATCTTTAGTTGTTTCTGAAAAAGAGACTTTTTTCTTCCAAGTATGGAATAGCTACAGCTGTTGTACTTTAAAAGTTCCTCCTATTTTGAAAGAAATTTGCTGTCCAGCAGTATTTCCCATTTAACCCTTATCATTCTCTGACTGTATGCAGTGGGTTCTCCTCACTCTGATGTTAGGTGTTTGAATCTATTTCAGTTGACTCGTTTATATACTTTCTATCTTCTGAAGTTTGCACCTGCACTGGCTGGTCAATCAGAAGACAGTAGGAGCTAAACTCTTCAGCTTTTCAATTGACTTTCCTTCCTCTTTAGAAGATGCCAAATACTGGCATACATTAGAGCTTTTACCTTGCCTTGACAAGGTTTTTGAAACAGTTTCTATAATCATGGGTTCCACAGAGCCCCAACAATTCCTTATCTGTGTAACTTCACCAAGGATGAAAGATTATTTGTCTCCTCTCATAAGAGTACTTTGCAGGTCCCAATGAGTTTTCTTCAGCAGAAAGATCATGCTCTGGAAAATGTCTGTCTCTCATTATACAGTTCTTTTCATGTTACATTTTACAATAAGAAGTAGTAAATGAAGTGCCAGTGGCTGTTCAGTAAGTCAAAAGCATGATCAAGAAAACAACAGTTTACCAAAAATTAACTTAATCCATTTTTCCGTATTTTAAATACACTTCTCTGAAATTCTGGCAACAGAAAGCTCTGCTTTGTCTGCATTGCCTTCACACTAATTGATTACATTTTTCTATCACACTCTTCATTCTGGAACCTATCATGCTCCATCTCCTAGCTCTGGATGTGGAAGTGATTGTAAAAGTAACAGGTTAGACCAGTGTAGCAAACCTGTCCCTCCCTCACAAGCTGCTATGCTCAGTCACTCAGTGTCTTTCACTTAGCTGAACTGAATTATGCAGTGGTCAACTCTCCTCCATACAATTGGTTTTGCAAGACTGCTGAATGGCTGGTTTCAGCATAGTCTCATTTAGCAGATATTCCCATGTGGCTTCCATGCATCCCCATGCTAATACTGTTCTCTGTGTAAACACATGGATTGCATTACTTGATGCCCTTTTGATCTAAACATTAAAAAAAAAAAAAAACAAACCCAAACTAATAAGAAGCCAGGTTTCTTTGCAAGCTACTGGGCAACAGTACAATTCCCCTCTTCTGGCTCCTTCACCTGCAGCTTCTGACTGCTGTGGATCATTTCTGCAATGCTAGTGGCATTCTGAATCTCTGTTTTCTCTTTCACTGGCACTGGCTCATCCCTTAAATTTGTGTGTGTGTGCGCGCGTTTTTCCCCTTTCTGTAATTTTTTGGCCTCAGAACCTCCCCTGAGTCTTCAACTACTGCTAAAACACAGTTCATCAGCACTTGCCTGCTTGCTCCTGCTGGGTGGGAAAGCATTAAACTTTGGGAAGGATGGTCAATCTCTCTTTGCCAGCCTGTGTTTTGAGGCAGATTCCCCACTGGTGTAAATAGCTGAGCTTCTATGAATCCACATAACTTAAGCTGAGGATCTGGGCCTTTGATTTACTTTTCCCAGCTGTAGCCATACTGGCTTGTTCAATTACTTTTATAACTGTGCCATTCAATTCCATCTGAGCACTACTATGGCACTGTGATTTAGCTTAGACCCTACTTAACACAGAATTTATTGTCTCAGTAGATAAATGATGACTGTATACTATTTCTCCTAATAACTTGAATACTACTGATAACATAATGTGTACAGCACGTTTGATGCGGAAGGGTCCCAGGTGCTTTATAACATAGTATATGAACTATATAAAAAGATAACTTTGCTCCCTGCTGAAATGTAGCCATCTCTGCTGTGAAGCAGACATAACCACACTGCAGAACAGTTTGGGATGCAAAGTGGTGTCCAATTGAAACTGCAAGGGGAATTTTATGTAAGTAGAATATAATTACCCAAGCTGGATGTCAGCCAGGACTCAGGGAACACCCTGGATCTTGGAGGAACTGCCAATGGGAGACGGAGATGTTACTACAGGCATACATGCTCTTGTTTCTTGATCAATTCCAAGTGGATAACTTGTTGTCTTTTAATTTCCTCTTTAATGCTTCTCCTTTTTTATCAGCTGCTCTTTCTTAGCCTTATTATGTGTCAAGTTCTGAATTCCCTCTTCTTACATTTCCTCTCCTACATTTCACACATCCCAGTATTTCCTCCCCCCCTTCTTTCATCCAAAGCACTGCTAGTCCTAGCAAAAAGGACAAAATTAGCTGTTTACATAATGTTGTTGAATAAAACGTTTGCTCTATGAAGGTAATACATTTCACCGTATAAGTACATACAGAATTTGCACAATCGAAAATAGCTAAAACATGTTTGTTTGTTTTTTCCCTGATACTTAAACAAATTCCACCCCCCAGGATCATGCTGTTGAGGGATGGTGAAATTCCCTAAACTGAGTGTCCGTACAAAGACCCCCTTTATAAATCCCCCTCCAAAACTCCTTAAGGCTTACACTAAAATCAATGGCAAAACTCCCCAACCAGAAGAGGGTTTGCTCCTGGAAAGCCACGTGATGCTGAGGGACTCCGGCAGTGCTGTGGTGAATGTTGGCAGTCATAGAAACGAACACTGTAACTTCTCAGCTCACTTTATAAACCAGCCCTCCACTGGCTTCTGAGCTGCCACACAAACACCCACAGCAGAGAGACAGCTTGGCAGCACACCCAGGCGCAGCTGTCCTTGGGCAAGGCTTTCACTCCAAAACATGTCACAGGGTGTCAAGGGCTATATTTCAGTGTCTGCTCCACCTATGCTCAGCTGTCCAGCATTTCATTAGGGGCCTTGACCAACTTGAGAGATCTGGTGCAGTCTTCATACTGCTCTGGGCTAGGAGTCAGAGTGTCCTGAGTCTGGTCGGAATGGCTGGGAGTGCTGGTTGTGTCCCTGAGAGGTCTCTTTCCTCTGCATGAATCAAAATTTTGGTCAAACTGAGAATCTGCTCCCATATCTTCAAATATGTTGCCTGACCTTGTCTCTCCCTCTCCATCTACTGTGCTCCCCTTCTCTACTCTAATGCAATTCTTCGTTCTGCTAAGTGAAATCAAATGTCAAAGTTCACAAAACTATGCTGGGTGAAATGTGGTATTTTTTTTCTGACTTTGTTGCAACATTGTCTCACTTTCTGTGTGAAATGTTCCACTCAGCTCCACTCTGTAATCAAAGGATGATGAAATATCAAGGCTCAATTAATTATTACAGTGCCTAGCAGCACTGCTGAAGTTGGTGGGTGGAGAACTCATTCCTTTTAATTTTGCATTGAGTTCTATCCTGCCACATGAGTTCTCAGGTCAGGATCTCAACATATACTTTGTGAAGAGTTTCATTTGAACTTCACACATCAGGAAACATGCTTTTCCATTTTGATACAGTGCTAAAGTAAATGTTTATTTGTTTTACTTTGAATACCATCATCTTTTTTACCTGACCTGTGCACCTTGAATCACTTTGAAATTTTACTGTTATTGTCCCTTTCGCTGAACTTATTTTGTTTGTCAGATGGTTTTCTGTGCACATGATGAATCCCTAGTAAATTGCCAACTAACTATGTAACTATGTGAATGAGGGGGATGGTGGTTACAACAGGAGTTGGAGTATTTTAGAATGAGAAAGAGAAAAATCTTCCCTGTCAGTCTGTCCCTTTCTTTCTTGAAGCAAGAAAAAATCAGAGCTTTCTTCTTGGCTGGAAATGTTGCAGATGTTCATTTTTGTGTATTTAATTGTCTGCATTGTCAGTGACACGAACTTTTGCTAAGGGAAACTAAAAATACTTGAATAATATCTGTTATTTACTGGAAAGTGTTGAATTTACTATCATGGACATCATTGTCATCAGGGTTATCGCTGCTGTTATAGCTTTGTTGAGATGCATCATTCAAAACCCAGAGGAGCTGACTGTGCTATACACTGGGTGAACACAAAATAAAAATCTGGTCCCTGCTGCAAAGAGCTTGCAGGCCAGAGGAAGAATTGGTAGTGCAGTTTTTTTCTGAAAGAATTCATTTGTGATTAAATGTCTTTTATTTTCTCCTAGATGATTTATAGATGCTTTAAAAACTCTGGGAGTGCTCTAAACTCCATTGAAATCAATGCAAAAGCACAGCTAGGACTGATTTATTCCTTGTCATGTGGAAACCTACAGCTTATACGTACCAGAATCGCTTTCTGTAGCACTGGAATGCAACCACTTCTCGTGCGGAATATAGCAACTTTTACAGTTTCTTTCAATAAAAAAAATAATAAGCTTGACTCTTTAATGACAGAAAACAAAGACGACTATCTTTATCTCATCAAGCTTCTTGGCAGAGTGTGAGCAGATCTGGCCTAGTGCAATTATTGTCTTCTTTTGAGTTTGCTGAGGATACTGGCGTAATATCTTTGTTTTTTCCATCTGATCTCAAGTGACCGCAACTGTTCAGGGCTTTGGTTTTCTCTGATCTAAATGATTGCAGCTCAAGCACCAGAGTGTCCCCAAGCACCATGCTGGGAGGCTGGCTCCGCACTGACTCAGAGGGAGCATTCCCATCTAGCTGACTCACCAGCACTCAAGTGCACTGCCAGCAATCCAGATACTAAACTGATCCTCCATCAACATGAGGAGGGGGAGGGAAGAGAACAGATTAGTTTTTAAAAATGAAATACTGATGGTACTGAGTGCATCAATTGGACTATTTTGCCATATGCAATAGACTAAACAAAACAACTTAAATGGCCAAGTTATTTAAGTTTGCAAAGCAGATGCTGTGCGAGCTTCTGCCTTTTTTTTCACAGGGTTGTTTATTACATATTGCATCCAGACAAATTCATCGTCCTTTCGATGGGACTTCACAAGCAAGGCTTGTGAACTTAATTTTTCCCCCTCTGTCTCTAGCTAGACTGTGTGAAATGTTTCTAAAGAGAAGGTTTGTAGAGTCATTATCTTTTATTAGATCCACTGATACGGTTGGTTAAAAAAAAAACAAGCTTTAAGGCACACAGATTCTTCTTCAGGTTTGAAACCATATTAAGGAAGCTGTGATAAAGAGTATGCTATATGACTTATTATTGTTTGAGGTTTTTTACATGTTAGTTCTATAAGTTTTTTTCCATTGTAACAAATAATGCATTTGCAGTAGATCTGTCATTGCTGCTGGAAGATGTAAGCTTTTGTTGTCTTCCCCAAAAAATTCAGATTACAGGGTTTTTTTTAACATGGAAACGGAAAATCAATATTACCAAACAAAATTCTGAAGATAATAGTGTCAGAAAAATGTTCAGGTGAATAAAAAGATTTTACTTCAATAATTTTGACAATTTTGAATTTTCCAACAGCTTTTACTCTAGTGAACTTAATTCCATAGCAGAAATTTACTTCTAAGAATAATAATTCTGCCCTGTCAAAAACCTTTTTGACTAGAAACAGTTGACAAGATTGACTACTTCCCATCTTGGTTTGACAGAGTTACATACTCAGGTGGGGAAATGGTTTTCAAGGAACCCCTGAGGAGTGCTACAGATGACAGTATAACTCTGAATTTGGTTTTAGGAACTTTTAGAAGGAAATTGCATTACAGGGCTGTTCCTGCCTTGATGATCTAGGATTACGTGGCTAGTTTTTTTCAGTGGAAGGAAAGTCAATCTTATTTTAGCAAATGAAAACATTTAGGGAATGTATAGGAAAGCATATTAGCAGGGGAACAGGCAACCTTAAATTGCATGGGGGTTATGCCTATAGTCACGATGTAGAAAAATGCCTCACTTAAGTTAGAGGTGTTTCCTCAAACTTCACCTCTTTCCTTTCTCTTTCCCTTCCATTTTTCCTCCCTGGCTGTAGAGTCCCTCTAGATGAGTGGTGTTTATTGTATATTATTGTATATGTTGTATATTTATTGTATATTTTGCTTTGGCTAAAGTGAAAGATGATTGTGTTTTTTGGATGGAAAGTCCTCTGTTTTCTATTATTCTACACGTTTAATTTGGCTCATGGACAGAAGCCCAATAACTGAACATGGATACATTATAAGTCAATCATTTTTCTAGCTCTTCAGCTCCAAGGCACATGTAGGTGAGATACAAGAATGTAACAGAAATAATACTTTCATTTTTTGTTGTTTCAGGTTAAAATTTTTGCTATATATTAAGAGCAGTTTTAATATAAAATTTAATTTGTAGCAGTGCCAGAATGTAAACCTTTACTTGAAATTGAACACTGTATAATAATGGAATTCTGATTCACAGCAGAAGAAAAGTACTGATGAAGTAAATAATATTTTAATGAGGTAATTCAGAGGAAGTAAAAAGTATTTTAGGGCAAAGATGAAGGAAATGGCAGTAGCCAGTGAATGTCGTGTGATTCTGGCCATTCCCCCATGCCAAGAAAAGACCCAAACTTGATTGCACATTAAGGGGAAAGATGTGGTAGTTTGATTGAGAAAGTGTGCTTAGTTTTTTAACAATAGACATTAAGCAGCTGTGGGTTTTTGTGCTAAATCTTATTACTACAGTTAGATTGCTTAACCTTTCTTCAGGAAAAAAAAATTGCACAGAAAAAAATGAAGAAAATATTTGAGTTCTTAATACCTCAGTGTACATAGGAGAACCATCCTTCTTTCTGTAATAACACATGAAGTGCGGTGCACTAGATTGCATTTTTAATGCTTCAGGAACATTACTTTGCAATGAATGTGCTTCAGAAAAACAGTTTTGCTGTGTATTTTATTGGCTGAGTTAACACAACAAATACTATAAATCCAGTAATTACTAATTGCCTCCTCCATTATAATGTAAGAAATGAATCATAAACCTTTTATTACTTTAACGGTGGACTACAGGAAGGATTAATCTTCCAGTGAAGCATTTTTTATATTTACCTGGTTCCTTCTGTTAGACTGTACTCATTTTCTCTTCCCAGTCTTCCTATTTAATGCTCTGTAGTGGCCCCTACTGGGAAAGACATGCCCAAAACTGATCAGCAGCCTTGGCATCTGGTGATAAATCTATTTAGCTGTTGGTGGTTTAGCAATTACCCCTTGGTGGGGAGAGGAAACAAAATCAGGAGGCAATTCTAAGTAACCTTTTACCATCCATTGCTCTATTTGTGGCATGCACACTGCTGCTACCTCTGTAATGCACCATCTCAGGGTGCCTGAAAGCTTGTGTAAAGATGAGCCTGGCAAAGGGAAACTGAGGAGCATGAAGTATTACATGAATGAATACTGTTAGGAGTCAAATATTTATGCAGATTTTGCACTGAGACCCTGACATAACTTCATTATGCACCTGGATTCATTTTCTCTTCATAAAGTGAGATTTGTTAATAAATCTGGGGATTGCTCTTGAATTTGAGATGTTTATAACAGAATTCTGAATGCCTTTTTCAGGTGGTATTTACTTTTATTACTATTATTATTATTAATGATTTAGGGTTATAATGTCACTGAGAAGCCCTAATTGATATCTGACCCTTGCTGGTAGGAGAGATACAAATGCATGTGAATTGGCAGCTCCTGCTCCAGAAAGTTGTAAGCGTAGTGGAGAGGGAAGAAGTTATTAAACTACTTTCCAATTAAATCAGTGGCTAAATGAGGCAGAGAACGAAGATCTTGCCTAGTTACAAGTTCTATCTGTTCTGTACTGTCTCCTTTCAAGCCTAAACACCCATATGTAATCTTTCACATTACTCACTCTGCACAAAGGATGCTATCCAACATATACAGCCCAAATGGTCCTCTTTAGGAGAAAAATTCCTTGTAAGCATTTTATCTGTTTCAAAACAGGACTCAGTTGTAAGAGTGACAGGTGACTTGGCGCAGAGGACTACTTTTTGAAGGGGGAATAAATCTTGTGCACCTTGAGGCCTCTTTCCATCTTTCTGCCAGGGTAGCACAGCCTTAACTCTGTAATGTCTTATACATACCAAGATACAGACAGGTGGTGTAAAGGGCTGAAGTGTAAATAGGAGTTTCTTCTGTAGTATTCACCTTTGATCTCTATTTATCAGTGAAAAGCACAAAAAACTCTCCTGAAACCCTGGTGTGTTTACAGCATTTTACAGCTAGAAGTTGACCCAGAGTCCCAAGTACTCAGTTCTGGAAATAGAAAATACTATGAAAAGGGAGTAGAAGACTCTGAGACAACAAAGGTTAAAGGCTTGAATTAACTTAAAAGAAGTGACTTAGGGATGATTTTTTCCTCTCTTCAAATACCAAAAGGTGCGAGAAATCAAATTAGTTTGAACACATTAGTTTTGTGGCATCTAGGGTCAACATATGGCAAGGATAGAAGCCACAGAGATTGCTACCAAGATGCATGCTGCTCTAGAGAATTTACAATCCCAATCACTTCCTGCAAACTACTTCTTCATACAGGATCCATTTTCCCCCCCATCTTTCTGGACATGAATGGTCCATGCACACGAGTAAACACGTGAATTTGGTAAGAACTGAGGTCTTGAAGCCTGGCGAGGTGCAACAGGAGGATGAAGTAGCCATGCAGCATGAAGCTGGGTAGGAGAATAAGTTTACAACAAAATCAGTGTTCAGCAACAAGAACAAGAAAAAATCCTCCAGAAAGCTCAGCTTGCTGCTCCTGTTGTTGCACGCTGCACTGGTGTTTAGAGCTCTACATGCAAATAGAGCAAGTATTTTCATCCCTGGTCACCTTTTTCGTCTGCTGGGATATCACCATTCTCCTCCTTGAAATACCAGTCCCAAATCCTGCTTTCTTTTGGATGTCACACTATTTCATTTTACCTGATATAATGATAAGTAATATGATAATGAGATAATATGACCAGAACAGCAGTATTGTTTGCATTACAGAGAAAATCACCAGTGTGATGATGTTTTGATTTAAACTCAGCCCCTATTCCCTTTTGTATTTCAACGACTGAGCTTAAGTGGACAACTTAATTTCTCTTGATCTGTATTTATATCTGAAGAGTCAAACAACAAAATGTATCAGTAGAAATATTCCTCACCAGCGTCCAGCTACAGCACGTTAGATTCCAGGCGCCTCAAAATGCAATTGATTGCTAAAATGTTTAGCCTGTTTTGGGTGTCCATGCCCAGCTGCTGGCAGCAGGGTGCTGCAGGGCGGCCTCTGGGAGGAGAGGCTGGGCCTGCCCCATGCCGGACACAGCCGGTTCCAGCCGGTTCCAGCCGGTTCCAGCCAGCTCCAACGGCCCCACCACAGGACACAGCTGAGCCCCTCAGCCAAGCTGGTGGTGCCTCTGGGAAAACGTACTTAAGAAAGGGCAGTAAATGCTGCACAGAGGGAAGAAGAGCAGGGAACAAAAAGAGTGAGAAGCAGCAGAGGGAACACCAAGGTCAGCAGCAGCAGCAGCAGCAGCAGCAGGAGGAAGAAGAAGAAGAAGATGATGATGATGAGGATGAGGTGCTCCGTGGTGGAGCAGGTATCCACACTGCAGCCCGTGGAGAGGGCCATGGCAGAGCAGGTAGGTATTTCCTGAAGGAGCTGTGGCCTGTGGAAAAGAGCCCACCCTGGAGCAAAGGAAAAGTGTGAGAGGGAAGGAGAATCAGAGAGAAACCTTTGTGTTACTTTGTGCTTTCAGTGTTTTTCAGTTCCTTTCTGATTTGAAGATCTCAAAAATATGATAAATCATTTTATTTACCAAGCTTCAAAACAGCATTGTCATGGGGAAATATGGTAACAAGCATTTTGAGAGGAGTTAGTGATATAGCTGTCAGAGTGACATGATCGGAGAAAGACCATAGGGTTCCTAATGCTTCTCTTGTTAGTTTTATGCTCCAGGTTAAGTAATCTTTGACACTGAAATGCTTCAAAGCTCCTAACTGTCAGATGTCTTTTTACTGTTTCTCCAAATCCTATTGCTGAATGCATTTTGCCTACTTTTGGTCCTTTCATGTTGGTCTCTCCAAACCCTGGCTCACAGGATATGTTGCCTTGTATTTTACTTTGTCTCTGTTATACCAGCAGTTCTCAGCCAAACCCAGCATTCAGAAATGACAAATCAGCCTCCTGCATAGTCATGAGAGTGAATGTAACTGGAAGGAGAGAGGGGAAGGAAAATGATTCTTACTTGCTGCAGGACTTCTGATCTCATGAGGCATTACTTTCACAGGCTTTTTGTCCATACCACTAGTGTCTGAAAAAAGAAGAACAACTCTCCTTCCCCCAGACTGAAATTCTCACGTGACTCCAGAAGCCAGAACTTTTTTTTAAAAAAGAGTATTTTTTAAAAGAAAAAAAGATTCAAAAAAATCCCTAGCTCCAATGCCATTGGTTAGGGAGATTAAGGAGGGCAAAGGGAGATATTAAAGACTAAATTAATTGCTAGTTCAAATCAAGAGAAGACTCTGGATAATCTAGCTGTTCTGTCTGTTCTGTAAAGTACCGTGTTATCTACAACTACAGCTCTATAAAGAAGTTTTATATAAGTCACTCATCCTCTCCATCACAGCGTGCTGTAACTGTCCCTAATAGCTGACTGACCATTTATCACAGACTTTCATTTCTTGACTAAATACTAGTTGGTGTAGATGAGTTTGACTGAATGTGGCTAAATATATGTTTATATACATATGTTTTACATATATATAAAAACCAAACCAAAACGTGAGCAAGTAACAACCAATGTAAATTTTATGCATGCCTATCTAAGGTTTTAATGACAGTTCTAGCACTGTCTCTGGGTTAAGGTTCATGAACAAAACAGTGATAAAGGACTATCGCCTGTCACAGCTGCTGAAAAAAAGAAGAGGAGGAAGAAGGAGGAGGAAAGAAAAGAAAAAAAGTTTTTGTTAATTAAAAGGATTTTGCCTTAGAATCAAAGAGGCTGTGGATGAAGAAATCTGCAGAAATTATCTAAGGCCGCCTCAACCTTAGCATTTATTATTCAACACCTCACTCATTGCCCTGATTATAAATATTTAATCACTCAACAACTGTAAGTGCTTGTGTCTTCCTGGAGGACCTGCAAGCATTAGGAAATAAAGGGATGGGGGGGAGCAGAGAGGAGGGGGACTAGAAAGGCAGAGTGCCTAAAAGATGTGTCGAGATTATGCAGGGACAAGTGAAAAGGTGTGAAGGACACCACTGAATTGGGCCTTTGTAATCAGGTTGCACGAACACCTGAACGCTAATTCATTTTGTTTCTATTCACTGGACTTCAAAGCCATATTTTTTTTTATTGCATGGCAGTCTCTGACAGAGGGTGCCCTTGGAGAACAGGCAGAAAATGTTCTTAATGAAAGCAGAGCCCCGAGCAGTGAGAGGTGCCATCCGTGTACCCTCCTTTGTCTGTCACAAAAAAAGCAGGCTAGCTTGGCAGGCTTTGGGCCTATCAATAATGCATGAGAAGAATTACATCCACCCTGATGCCAGGAGAAGGGAACAGCAGAGAGGAGGGTTGTGTTACACTACCCCGAAAGTGCATTTACTTCCTGTACATCCTCCCTCTCCATATAGAATGCATGCTTTTGAATATAGGTTCATAATGTGTGGCTTGCATGCTCTCTGAAGGAGTGGTGTTACTTTCCGTACCTGTAAGGAGTATGCAGATTTTCATTCAATGCTGCTGGGGTGCTTGGAGTATGCTGTTTCAGCCTGAAATCCTGTGAGGTTAGTTGTAAGAGTTAGTTTCATATTGCGAGGCGAAAAAAAGACCTTAAAACAATAGGGGGGAAAACCCCCTTCTATTCTACTTGACATTGTTTGGAGTGTCCCCAATTTGCCTTCACTGTGAGGATTCCAGTTTAGACATGAATGTATTTCACGTTCTTTTCCTTTGTTTTTCTTTCCGCTCAGCACTGGAAAGAAAAATAAATATCTTAAGAAGAGTAACTTTTAAATGTATTTTCATGTAAGAATGAGAAACTTCCAAAACCTCAACATATTCAAAGGTACAGCATAAAATTAAGGATATATGCTGCAAACTACGATTCTTTTTTAGCTTCTCTCCCGTAACAAGAGCTGCACCCTTGAGGGCTTATTTCTTTCCAGACAATATTGTGCGCTTTTCATAATTTCTTGTATAAACATGTCCTCCACAAGCACAGCCACCAGTGATTTGGCAAAGTACTCAGAGGCCTGTATTTTCTTCTCAGAAGTTTTAGGATACAGTGTGGGCATTCTGCAGTTTGGCCCAGCCAGTTCTGCTGCAGATTTCCAAGAGATTTTTCCCAAAGCATAGCTGAGAGTTAAATGCTTACTTGCATATTTTGTTCAGCTCAGTTCAGTCAAAGTGCTACTCCTGAAGCCGGCAGAAGGAAGGCCTTGGCAAGTGCTTCAGCCTTCAGCTCTGAATTTAAGACTTAGATGGGTATGGTGAACCAAGATCTCTCATGTCCCTGGGTGACTGAGGAATGCTGAGCAGGCAGTTAATATTAGTACATCACACTTATAAAATCTTTATTGGAAAAAGTGAACTAACTGGGCAAGCAATGAGTGGATTTGAGAATTTAAGTCTTCCTTGTGTAGGCAAGGGGACTGAACCAAGCATACTGTTCCTGGTGGAGCTGGCTGGCATCCAGCCTCACCATCCTGACTGTGCCAGCTCTACTGCACAGAGCAGTCTGCTCTTCCATGTCAGAGATGCTGCGACATTTGCCACGATGGAGCCCAATGATGAAGTAAAAGTCTCAGGGGAAGAAGATAAACTTGAGGTATCCAAATGCAAATGCTTGTGCTCTTCATTCTAGTGCAAGTGGATGTTGTCAAGAATGTCCAGAAGTTGCGAGTGGTCTTATGATCATTAACAGTGGCCTCGGGGAAATAGAGAAGATGCCAAGGCAGTAAAGAAAAAACCTGAAACTCCACTTTCTTTAAAGAAAGAAATTCATTGTTTTAACAGGGTTTGCATTTTTGTGACTTCCCTGTGAGGGACCACAGGCATCTGCAGTGGGAGTTATGTGATGTTATTTTGAAGGGATTAATATTGTCTCCTCCAACATAGATAAATAGGAGACTACTAAAGTTATGCTGTATCAGCAAGCTGGTATCTTATCATCTTAAGGTGGAAGATTCATAGCCAGCCGTGTTTGCTGTGATTCTGCATTTGTAACATGCACTGCAAGAGAAAGACAATCCATACAATAATAGGGCTTTCCTCTTAAACTGCCTCCTTCCTTTACAATGGTTGTTTTGGAGAAATGCAGTTTGAAAGAGTAGCAATAAAGGGAAATGTATCATCACTATGGAACTTAATCATGGTAGGTGTCTGAGCTGGAGCTTGGGGTGATAGTAGCTAGTCTTTCAATAATGGCACTCAAAGTCCTTTGCTATTCTACAAAGCACTGAAGGCTGACTTGCTAGCCCTCTGTTTTCACAGAAACACCCAGAGATGGGAGCCCGCTTACCAGAGTCAAGAGCAGCATGGATATGACCTGATTCGCTTCGCTTATGGCTCTCCAGACCTCACAGCGCTCCTGAGAGATTCAGATAAGGTGCAAGTCCCTCTGTATCATTGCAGGCAGTGTTACCTGCTTAGAAAGCTAACCTACAACCTGTAAATCTTGTTGCAGTAATGAAGCTTGGCACTGCTGGTGGGCCTCCTCCTCCTCCTCCTCTCTTTCTCCTTCTCTCTGTGCCTGGGGTTGGCCACAGCCGGAGCTAAGAGCATGCTTCTGCTGTGGTGCCAAGCAGCCCCAGGCTTCTGCCAAGCAACTGCCTGTTTTGTCTTTGGCCGCTGTGTGTAAAATGGCAGATCTAATGAGACAACGTGGAGCAGCTGGTTTTGGCTGTTCCTCTGGCACGAGTGATTATAGCCACAAGTTGGGTTGTGAATGATTTGTACCTCAAAGACCATTTTCACCCAGGTGAACTCCTTTGAAAATTCCTTAGCGGGAGCAATTTCTTGGCCGCAACCCCAGCACTTCACTTGTGCCAGACTCCACTCCTTGTTCTCCCCCCCACTGCAGTTTCCTTCCTGGATGCATTATAGGTGCAAAGCCCCACCAGCACTTAAACAAGTGACCAGTTGAGAGTGAAAGCCTTTTGAAAAGGCCCCCCAGCCCTGCAGTGAGGGAGACACAGAGGGACAGATATTCCCCCTCTGCCTTCTGCAGAATGTATATCCCAAAATGTCAGCTCGGGGATCACCCCTACTTCGTGCTCTGTGAAGATGTTAGTGGCACCCGCTCTCTGCAAAAAAGACATAAGCCATAAACATGCTAATGGCAGATTGTAGTTCTGGCTTCAAATGTGAAGATACAGTTAACTCTAAGAGGTCTGTTCTTCCCTTGGTTTATGCGGATGAGTAATACTAATGGGACTTACACATACGGACATCAAGGGGAAGCTTATTTTGCTTGAAATTAATACATATCAAACATTTTTTTTTTTTTTACATGGCTACCTTCAAGCTGCACTAAAGTACCCAGTGCCCTGAAGTGAACTGGAAAAGTGTGGTAATTGGTATCATTGTTAGTGCTTCTTTCACCTGCCTTTGCTTTGCTCTTTTTTTTTTTTCTTCAGAGAATGAAGATGACTTGTGCAATGCAGTTTTGATAAGGTAAAGATTAAATAAAAACAACACAAAAAAATCTCCACATATACTGTACTTTTCTTAGTAAGATCAGTGCACCATGTGTCATCTTCCTCTCTCTTCCTTGGAGAGATAAAAAGTGACTCATTACCTTGCTTCACTTTAATATTTTAGATATATGAAAAGACAGAGACAGTAACAAGAGAGTCAGTGAACAGGAATATGAATGCTGGAGGTGGGGAAAGAAGGTTTGGAATGATACATAAAGAGGAGAAGTTGAAGTGAAATAATGTTCTGGAGAATAAGCATACTTACTTTTGATGGGGGAGGTAGGGACAAGTGCACTTCTGTTTACTTAATTAGCATGTGGAATACTTTGGAATAAGTTATACGCATTTTGATCCCATATGAGTTATTATAATAGCTTGCCAGCATAAAAACATTTGGAAATGCCAAACAGTGTAGTGAATCTTTAAAAGAGCCTGTTTGCAATCAATTATTGTTTTATGTTCCTATTAGAGAATGGAATGATATATGGCATTGCTGCGTGATATACTGCGCCCCAGTTTACTGAATTTATCAGAGAAACAAACAAGACCATAATGACTCACAAGTGCTGAGGGTAGTAGAGACCTGTGTGGGCTTCCCAATAGTTTAGCTAATCCTTCATAGCATATTGTATGCTGAAACACACTATCATCTTTTCACTCCCTACTTCTAAGTCATTACATAAGGACCCTTTTAACATACATTATTGAAAAATCTCTATTACAGTCCATCATTTTAGTGAATTTGATTAAATCTCCATGACAGAAAATAAGGTATTCTAACACATGCACTTGTACTGCAAAGGTCCTGCTGTAGTTGAGGCTTGGATGCCTTATTATGTTCAAACGAACTGTCCTGAGAAAATAATTTAGTGAGAAATGAACTTAGAGAACTAAAAGCATTTAGGTCTGAACAAATTACTGAGCAAAATTGCCTTGCCATGAAATCTTAGACTCATTGTCAAAGATGTTTAGTCTACTCTGAATGTTTGATCTATAAGGGCTCTATTCAGAGCAAATTTCCTTTTCCACGGTTTTGGCCACAGAGACTCCATGAGGCTTCTACAACTTGGCACTTAGAGATCCCTCAGATTGGTTTTAGAGCCAAACGTTTCTGGGCACTCCTCCGGAGGAGCTTTGGCTCAAGACTTTGGCAAAAGCCACTGACTAGAGCTGAGCAAAAAAGTTGTCATGCCTACCTTCATGTCCTTATACGGGGGAACCATTGACTGCTAACATCAGGTCTGCTCAGTCCCTTGTCCTAAGGGGGAATAGTGGTATCACAGAGTGCAGAGTCCTCGCAGGCAGGCTGACAGCACCACTAGGGCGTACACAAATGACTTCCTTATGCTTGCCTGTACGCTGCTAGAAATATTGGAGGGGGCTCTGGCACACGAGTTTGTCACAACTTGCTATGGATCTACTTGTATCTACAAATTGACTGGCATGCTAACAGATGGTCTTTCTTCTGTGCATTTATCTTGCTTAAATATGGCACTGTCCCTGATGCTGAATGGCTGCTGGCTTCCACCCCAGAGGTGGCTGCATTTCAGTGTCAGAAGAGGGAATAAAATGCTCTAGGACCCTTTGGGAGGAAAGAATAATTGTACAAATATCATGTGTTGCTCATGCAGTGCTTGCACAATTTATGGATGCTTTTAGTGCTGATTTTCTGGTAGACCCTTATCCTTCTGAGGTGGTACAAGATCTGCTCTCATCTGGTTCATATGCAGTGGTCTGGGACCCCTATGCATCAGGATAGGGAACAAGTGTGGCTTCAGAAGTGATCCCAGGCAGAGGCAGAAAGGAAATGCCTTGCTGCCTCTACAGTGTCCTCTACCAAGTTGTATACAAGGCTAATGCCACACAGTGTCTGTACAAAACTGAAATTTCCTCATAGATGAAAAAATTACCATTACCATCACTTTTGGTAAAACCTGTCATAATACCAATCTCCTTTTGTCCTCAGAGTCCCAGAGGATTATACAGCTACAGCAGGAGTGGCACAGACATGTGTCCCTTTCTACTGAAAAGTGGAAAGAAATGGCTGATTCCGTCCTCAGAAAGGCTGGTGTCAGGCAAATGGCACCACATCCTACATCTGCTTTTTATGTCTCCCAGAAGGGCCAGCTTCTCCTACATATGAGGAGTCTTTTTGGCTTTCTGATGCACCGTGCCTCTCAAAGCGTTTGCCACAGTGGTATGGTCACATCGCCCCTAGCTTGTTGCCTTTGCCAATGCACCACAGCTGATTCTGCAAGAAGCTCTGGCCAATGCTCCCTGGGCAGCCATTCAGCTAGGGCAGCACCTGCTGCAGGAGGCTAATTTCTGTGTCCTCTGACCCTGTGCAGAGACTTGTCTGCTTCTTAATCCAGGTGCATCCCCATGTGCAATGCTCTCGGGTTCCAAGACTTCATGAGCAGCTTGTCACTTGATACGTCTGATTACCATAGTCGTACTAGACTTTACATAACACCTCTACATACATGTTGACACCTCACATGATAGTCAGAGAATTTCCCAGACACCCTTTGCAATGTAGTGTTGCACCAAATTCATCAAAGCTGGCACAAGGAGACATAAATCATAGTTCCAAGCCCTACCCTGGGCATTTGAGCTGCACGATCTCCCTAGAGGATAGCCAAAGTTTCCACATGCTACTGACCTTCCTTTTTATTTTTTCCCCCCAGCTTTTCTATCACTGAGCAAACCCTTGGAGAAGACAGGGCCCCTGCCTGCATATGTTCTAAATCACTGTAGCTTACCAGCTGTGAAGGTTTCAACCCTACTTGTGGTTTAGGCCAGGTGCATCAGGTGTGTGGAGTGTAACTGAACTACTGGACATGTGTCAGGTCAGAAAATGTTTTCTGCCACCTCAAAGGAAGTTGGACACAATCAGAACTTTTATTCTCAAAACCGCTCAGGTACATTTGCTCCAGCAGTCCCCTACGACAACAATTCTGCTAGTCACACTTAATGTAAATAAAGAATATTGTCCTTTCTTGTTCACCTTACATCCTCCTTTCAGTCTTATGCTGTTGTTTTCAGTTTTATCTTTTTCTTAAAAAAAGTATCTTGTTTTCGGCTATCAACTGCGTGCAGAATTGTGATTGCCATTTTCATATTCTTAAATATCAATATGCTTTAACCTTTCCCAATATTTTTCCATGTAGCTCCCTTCTGAACATTTGTTTAGTTGTTGCTCTGGATAGTGTGCTTTCTTATCCATTGTCCGGGACAGAAAACAATAATTCCGTTTGTGTGGAAGGCCACAGTTATGTAAGAAAGGACTATGACCTCATTACAGGATATCCTATAAAAAGATTTTTCTGCATCTTTGGCCCACACTTTTTCCTTGTTTGCTGCTATGTTATATGTAGAGCTCATATTAATTTCGAATTGTCAACCACTATTTCTAGATCTTCCTTCTGGATCATTTCTCAGAAGATCTATCCCACAGATTATTTCCTGTTGTATTTCTTGTATCTGTCTGTAGTGCTGTACACTGTAATGATTGGAAATTTCTTTTGTTTACTCTCTATTCATGCTGTTATAATTAAATCATCTAAATCTTCATTCCTCTCCTTTGCATCTTCTGCACATTTAGTATCATCCACTAATTTTGTCAATATGTTGCTTACTCTGTGTTTGAGATCGTTAATAAAGATGTTACATAAGACCAAAGGCTGATCCCTCTGGTGCCCCAGTAGGCACCACTCCTCAATCATTACACTGTGGTTTATCATTACCCTTTCTTTGCAGTCTTGTTTACCCATTTATCCATTAATGTTTGTTTTCAATCCACATAACACTGTTCTTCTCCAAGCCAACTTCAATTAAGTTTTCAAGTAAGGTTTTGTCAGACACTGTATCAAATGTTTTTCTAAAATCCAAATACATTACATCTGCCGCTTTCCCTTCATCCATTAATTTTGTGGCTTTATCCAAAATGCGACCGAGGTTGTCTAGCAGATTAAGGAGGAATTTTTCAAAGGACTCAGGCCTGTGCTCCATATTCATGCAATTTGCATATATTAAAGGTATAGCAATATTTTTGTGCCCAAAAATAAATTGCAAGGGTAAATCAAAGTAGTTGTTTCTGTACCACCTTATTTGCACCAGCTTCCAATATTTAGAGGACAAATGTCTAAATTTCTACCTGAAAGTCAACTGCATATACAAACACTTGCAGATTAAAAAGCAAAAAAGCATGTTAGAAAAATCTGAATATTTTTACCTCTATTAGTGGCTTTTGATTATCGAAATATCTGAATGTACAACTTCTGTTGCTTAAAATTGAAATGCATTGTAAAAATGCTGGTAGAAAGTTGTTTGCAAAAAAGGAAACTTCTGATGACATACTCATTATTACAATAAAGTTCTTATATTTATTGACTGTGGTTCTGTTGTTGGCTGGATGATTAGAGAATTTTTTTAAATATAATTTTGGAAGATTTTTTAATTTTATTTTAATGTCAATCCAGAATTCTAATACAGTAAACTAATTAGATCATTCAGTGATAATTGTTGTAAACAGCAATCTTTCTATATTTGAAAATAGTTGCTTTTTTTATTTTCTTCAGTCTACATGATTTCCCTAACCCTTCATAAAATATTTTTAGAATGACAATAGCTCAGTATGTTGGTTAACTAAGATAATCTGTCATTCACTTTATTTTGGAATCTTGACATAATGGAAAAAAGATAAACTTCTTTACTATGTCTTTCTGTTTCAAGAGGTGAAGAATCTTGACTGTCCTGGGTAAGAGATTTGGTCAATGTCAGAACACCATGATACTGAGCCTGACTTTTTCCAGGTATTACAGCCATGTGTGTCTCTTTAACCCATTGAGAAAAAGGATCAGAAAATTGGCCAGCCCAGATTGTGAGGAGTTTATTTGGTGGGGTTCTACTCTCTGTCCATCCAACTATTTACCCATTCATCTGAATCTCTAAAGCTACTGTCTCTTTCAGCACTTAGAAGCAGCTGAGTTTCTTTTCTTTCTTGCACTGCATATGATTAGGGCTAAGAAAAACATGTAGTGCTAAAGTGGCAGTACAGACTCAGAGGAAAACCTGGCTCCGAAGAGCTGTCACGTACCATTTTGTCCAGGCTGCTCATCTAAACTCATGGAGCTAAATTTATTCCTGTTATAACTCCATGTCTTCATTACAATTTTGGCCCCTTATGCCTTCTTTCCACTCCAGAGGAAGCATTTCTTCCCAGTGTATGAACAATGACTGCAGTATCTCCACTGATCTCTTCATTTTTGTGTGGTCTTGGGAACTTTTACTGCTTGTAAGGAAACGTCTCGTAGCCAGAAGACCCATCCAGAGCTTATAGCAATTACTAAGGTTAGAGCACTGCCTTTTACAAGTGATCAGAATGTTCATTGGTGACATACAATCTTAAAATGGATAAATTGTCAGCTTGCAGCTGGAGAGTGATGAGCTTCTGAGCTATCTGCAGCAACTGCTTCAGCAGAAGGGATGCATAATATTAACCATAGATCTGAGCAAGTTGAAACGTTGAATTTTGAAATTTATCAATGATAAGTGGTAGTATTTCCTTTTCTTAAAAATACTTACCCTGTTTCCACTCTGAATCAATGTACTGTCTCTAAAAGGTTAAAAATGCAGAAAATAGATGGTCTTTCACCATGCCTTGTAGAAATTCTATAACCTCTTGACAGTATTTGAGATGGACATTGATCTAGTAAATCCCGTGTCCTGACAAAAGAATCAGCCCTATTATCACAAGTTCGTTCCAATGGTAAAAAGAAATATGGTAAGGGGTATTTTGGGAAACAAATAAGCACACGAAACACAATAAAGATTAGAAATGAACAGCAGTCATCTCTTACAGAAAGTCATGGTGTTATAACACAGAAGGTGACGTAATTCAAACCTCTACATAGGAAAAGGAACTCTTGGGAGAACTGTAGCAACGGTGAGTTCCATGTGAATGAATGAATGGAAGATGAGATTTTTAATTCCACTCCTTTAGTACTTCTGCAGCTTTGAAAATCTCAACCAATTAATATCAGAAATGTGAATACTTTTTTTGATTCAAATAAGAATAAAAAGGGAATTAATAATTTACTGTATTTTTAAATAAATAATAATAATAGAACATATTTAGAAATCCTCTACTTTCATAAGGGAAGGCAGGAAAGCTTCAGACTTTTAGACAAGGGAGTTACTGTGCATTCTCATCAAAGTCCTAGGGAGGTACTCAGCATTGCCTTTCATTTATCAAGGACCAGATTTTGCCACTGTCACTCTCACTGAGGACTACCTTATTCCACAAGTGATCTAATTGACTCAGTGTCAGAATTTGCCTCTAATTAAGGATGTTCTTGTGATTAAAGCACAAGGTGCATGTCAAGAGACTTGTCTTTTCTGTAGCCTTGTGAAAGTCAGAAAATGCTTCCAAACCAAATGTTAAAATCTCACATTAAAGCAGGATGCCTCTTCTTTATTGCTGAAGCTGAAAAACAAAGAGCCTGATTTCCAGGGGCCATAGCATTTCCCAGTCCAGTTAAACTCAAAGGGAGAAGTACTGAACTGTGTGTACATACATCATCATTTGTCACTTGAGAGTAATCTCAAGACCTTAAGCACCAGAAACACAGTCTGCTAGCTGAAATGATAGAGAAGAAATAACACCGAGAAGGTAATTGGTCAGATAGAAGAAGATGGCATAATTCCAGACCCCAGATTAATGGAAACCTGTGAAAATATCAGTTTATGATGACTTGTGTCTCAGTTTGCTTTTTATTAAATGGTATTAATAATGCAGCCCACCAGAGGTATGTTTTGAAATATATTCCTCTGTGTTACCTGTTTTATTGAACTATCTAGACATCCAATGCTGTATTCAGTCACAAGTATTTTAGGACAGAGACTGTTTTTTGGATCTGGAATTACACAGTTCAAGTATGAAAAAATTGTAGGCATGACTGAGACTGATACTATAATAGAACCAATAATAATTTTGTTATTTATTGTTTATATATACTCTTAATTAATGTAAACAGTACAAAAATTAATATAAATAATATAAAATAACATAAACAGCAGTGCTAGTAAATTGGTTCTCATTAACAGCTGTTCCTGAACAGGATTTCTCCTAGCAAATGGTTGTTCTTTGTATCACATAGACAGGCATTTCCCCCCCTGCTTGGTACATGCCACCTCCTAGCTGCAGCTTCATCCAGCAGCATTTTCAGCTGCAGATGAAAATGGTGAAACCTGAAAAGGGGCTGGAAGTGTTTAAAACATCCTTGTAAGCCAGAAAATTGATCAGAGATCATAAAGCTAGGCAAATCTGCATAAAATGTAAATTGAAAGATAACATGCATGAACAGGAGACAACATGCTTTATGTGCTGAGAAGATGTAGTTTCTTTTATGTAGATCATACTAGGGGCTGATTAATGACTTTGACTTTTTAGTCACGGGATCTCTTTCTAAAACCAACGGAAGTATTAGGTGATCATTGATTCTCCCCTTAGCTGATGGTAATGATTATCAAACATTAGCATGCTGTCAGTCTCTATTTAAACCTCTTCAAGAATGAATTAAGCATGGAAACTAAATAGCCTTGAATCCTCCTTCAAGATCCCATTAAGATACAGTAGCATACAAGCTACAGGTAAACACTGTGCATGCCCTGAAATGAAGAGATTCAATATTCCATGCTAAGTCACATTCCAGAGGAATGAAATAATTGGGGGGTGGGTGTGAGGAAGGGAAGGGATAAATAGCCATAAACATATGGTGGGTTAAATTTTCAAAACAGCACATTCAAGCAATAGAGTATACTGATGGGTGTCTTCATTCTCACATGCTGGTATGAGTTCCACAGTTCTGTAGAGTTAACTCTCCCTATTAGACTGTTGTTTATTCAATTGAGTCTGTAGGTGTCTAACCATAGATCTTACATATTTAATTGCTTAATTTATAGGCAGAGTTGCAGATGTACTCTTTAAAAGATATTTCTGGTATCTGTTTCCTTCCCCATCATATTACTGAAATACTGATAACCAGTTAAAAGAAATCTTTCAAGAACACAAATGGGAATTAACTACCCAAAACCTACTGGCTTACAACAGAATTTCTGTTAATAGCAGAACACTGGAATCTTGAAAATTCGCTCCTGAAACAGCCCTATCTTTTGATGTTATCTCTTGAACAAAGTAGTGGCCACTTATGTGAGGCAGCTATTGGCCCAAGTTTACAGTGAAGTAGATGTATCAAAGCTACATCTTGCCACATTGTTGGAAAATATATGTGTGCACAAAATTTTGCTGAACAGAGACATGAAAACAGAAGGAAACTAGTAGTGCTGATGTTGATCTGTAGAGTTCTGCTCCTTTTCTTCCACGTTTGCTTTCTTTCATCAGAGTTTTGCATGTAGGCACTTGACTAGGGATTAATAGGTTTGTTAACTGAGCCAGGATGGAGATCTGGAGAGGAAGAGAGAGGGGAGGGGGAGGAAAAAAAAAAAAGAAAGAAAAACAGCCTGCAGACAACTTGAAGATGTGAATTTTCTTGGCTCAAGCTTTGAAGATAAAGCAGTGCCCTAGGGACTGTGGTAAAAAATAAGCTCTCGATTAGGCATCAGGCACAAACTGACCAGCCTCCAATCAGATTTGTTCTACCGTGTTTAATCGGAGCAGCAATGTGCTAATGTCTTTGTCATTTTAAAGTCACACTGCTTTTTTTTTTTTTTTTTTTTTTTTTTCCAGTTCAGGAGAATGCAACTGTGATCAGCCATTTTAGCTCAAATGATGATTATTTACATTGCTTATTTATTTTACTATTCCATAAATGTATTTCACTGTCTATATGCAAACTTACTAATGGTCTTTATTGCCATTTGATGTCATTAAACCCCTCTGAATTCCTCATTAAACTGGCCTGTATCTGAAGCAAAGAATGCTACTGTAGCAGATACTCACCTTCCACCATCCCTTTCTTTCTATTGTGACTTTCATATGGCACTATAGTCTTCAAAGCTGAGAGGCTGTTCACTGTAGCAGAGTTTCTGTCCTGAGGCAGCAATCTTGGACCCTACACAAAGGCTTTGAGGAATCTAGAGGTTTGATCCCAGCTTAACATGAGGGATCAGTGATCTGATGGGCCAGAAAGCCTGATCATTCTCTATCCTCCTGAGCTTCTGGAGGTGAGGGTGAGTCAGAGAAAAGGAGAATTAACATACAAGCCTGTTTTCCAGTAGCAGGAAAACAGTGAGAAATGCTGACTAACTCTTGATTAGCAGCTGTGGTGGGGTGGAACGAAAAAACTTTTGTACACACAAAATCGTACCTGTTTAATTATTGGGATCTTTCCATAATAAATGCTTAAGATTCATCAGTATGCATACCCTTAGCCTGCACTGAAAGTCAGCTTAGCTAGGTCATACTACCTGGCATTTTTGATGGGTAAAGTGCATATGTGAACAGAGGTCGCAGAGCCTAGTGTGTGCCCAGTAAGTTCTTAAGCCATGGCAATTTGATACCAAGCCAGCTCCTGGCTGAGCTTGGTGTCAGCGAAGCTGACCTGATCCTTAGGTCTTACACTGATCAGATTTGGGTAAGGCTTGGGCCCTTGTTCTTAGGACTTAAGAAATTAATTAGTGCCCGGAGTAGTACTATACGACTGAATGATTCCAGATGGTCACTGCAACAGGGCTATTGAAATAAACATTCATGAAAACTACACAATGGGATGTGACAAGGCTTTATTTAAACTGTAAGTCTAAAGATTAAAGCCCTGTTGTTTGGGGTTTTCAGTCCTATAATGGAGTTTTTTCTATGTACAGTACTTATCTTGTCTCTATCTCTGCAGTGTTTGAGCACCTCCCAGACTTTGATGTTTATCTCTCTCACAATACCTCTGTGCAACGTCAAGTATTTCTACCTCTACTTTACAGAGTAACAAGAAGTGGGATAAAGTCCAAGGTCACACAGGAAGAGTGCAGCTTAGGGAGGAACTGAATGGTGACCCAGGCTTAGCACACTACCCATTAGCCCTTCTTGCTTTGTTTTCATGTACAGAGACTGTTGCTGAGTTTCTCTCTGAGACTAATCACTAGAATGGACAGGAAGATATTTAAAATTTCATTCTAAAATATCATAACAAGGAAGAGAGGGGTTTGGGGGGTAAGCAACCTTATCATGGGAATTCATCAATGTGTGAGGTGCTTTTTAGAATAGCATACTTGGTAGTGCCAACACATCAAAGCATAATTTTTCTTCAACTTAAAAAAACCCAGGCAATCCATGCACTTTAAAATTTGTAATTGTTTTACAAAACTAAAAAGAGATAATATATAGGGGGGGAAAAGACTTTAAAGATACATGAAAAGGAATTGCTTTTTTGTAGCAAACAGCATATGTTCAACTAAATTAAGTTAAATTAAAAAAATAAAACTTAAAAAATGTCTTTAAAAGTCATGATGCAGGTTTTTGAGGATTTTTTTTTTTTAAATGCAAAACAAAAGTTTCAATATTCCTTCTTTTTAACATGTGCCAGCAGTGGCTTGTAATGTGCCATTCTAGCTTATCCCTTTATGATCCTTTCAGTCACAGTACCATGTAGTGTCAGAGATTACAGGGAAACAAAGATCTCTTTTTATTTGCAGTGAAATAACAAAAGCAAAAGTAAATAAAAGGACGATGGGACCAAAAGATGATAAGAAACCAAAGTCATATATATGCTTCATTCAAGAAGCACTGAACCAGGTGATACACTTATCAACCACTCACGCTCATTCAGTTGTCTTCCTCAAGACCTTGGGTTCATTCCCCCTGTAACATGCATGTTCCCCATTTGTACCTCCTGGTGCACATATGTTGGGCGCTATCTGAGCAGATTTTAAGCAAGAAAAGTCCCTATCTTGGAGTGCTTTTGATGTGGACAGATTGCGACAGGGCACAGAGACAAAAGTTGTAATTGGAACCCAATTTTTTGAACCCAGCTACAAAACAGAGCTGCTTCCTTAATATGGATCTTACAGACATAAAGTAGCTGCTCCCTCTTTTACTAGTGGTATGTAGTCTATTGAATTAATTTTCAGTGTTGTAAGTGAGAGGAAAATCAAGTCCAGTATGCCTAATCCTACGCTCATTATTGACTCAGGCATAGTTTGTATTGGTTTGAATCAGTCTGGGTGGATATTTTTACTTATTACTCATCCCACAGTCATTTCTATCACTAACCTCTCCAAATATCAGTAATGAGAAACTCTTCACAACAGTTTCTCTAGGCAGCATACATGATTATAGGAATATTTTATATTTTTCTAGTGCTTAATGTTTCCAAACTCCATACACACTAGGATGACAAGCTTCAAACTGCAACAAGGTCAAACAGGGGCAGATCTTTTATTGCAGTGGCATATGTTCTTCTGTATGTTGCATTGTTGCATTTCTGAGTTTCCCTCCCCTTTCACAACTCTGCACTCTTCCCATTAACAGTGAGAGAACCACTTCCACTTCTCACTCTGTTCCACTGAACCACATGAATTCCCCTTTGCTGTAGTAGGTTGTTATTATGCATACCCCCAACAGTTGAAGTGTTAAATAGGCATTAATTTTGTCTCTCAGTTTGTTATTTGTCTGACTTCCCTTTAAAGACCTCCTGGAGACCCCAAAATGCTCATCTCAGATGACTGTGGACCTTATTTCTCTCCATAAATGGAAAGACCTATATAGCAAGAGAGGACCAGAGGAAACAGAAGATTCCATCTCTTGTACTTGGGGCAATACTTTCCCAAGATCATAATTTCCACGTAGGGAAATTATGAAATGCCTCATTTGAGAGGAGCACTCTTAAAGACGTTAAAAGGTCCTTATAGTACCCCTGATTCTCACCTATCTGTTCTTGGAACTGCTTCAGCTGTGGTTTACAGCAAAGATTGCTAAACACCTGAGCACATGTACCCACTCAAATTAAAACCTGTCAGTGTACCAGTATGGAAAATTATTTCAAATGTGAAATTCTTCCAAAAAAGTCATAAGACAACTCAAAGTAATGTCCTACATATATATGTTGATGATAGCAAAGCATTCAAGGAAGCTGTAGACATAGGTAAGAGTTGTGTGACTCATAGTGATATTGCTGAACCACAAGCATACAAAAGAGCAGAAGACAAAGCAGCAGATAAAGTGTTTTTTAGAGAGGAAAGAGTATGAGCATTCACCCACCAGCAAACTTACAAAGGGTAGATGAAGTGCAGAGATGCACTTATTCTCACCATACTTGGGGACATGATGTAGTTGTATCATCAAAACGATGAGCTCTGTTCAGTATATCCTGCCTATCAGCATTGTATTTCTTCAGGGTCAGTGCTGCTTGCTTGACGGCATGAGCAGAATGAATGTAGACCTTAGTATATGAACAGAGCAAGCCACAGTGCAAGTTCTCAAAGTGCCATGTGCTATGCTCAAGTATCATACCTCCGCCTCTGTCAGTTAACAGCTATGTTTTGAGCAGCAGAGCCTGTGGGAACTCCAGGGGTTGGAGAAGGAGCTAATTTTTTCACAGGCAAGACACCATGAAGGCATTGCCTCCCATCTCCCATTGAATTCCTGCAGGAATAGCTGCGGTGAGGTGGGGTAAAATACCACCAATAAGCTGATCATCCTTCTCCTACCTTTGTGCAAAGCAGAACCTTGTAGCTAAAAGCAATTTGAGCAATATCCTCACAAAAGCACCATATCCAACTTCTCCTCCCTCAAACACATCCTTGAAGAGTATAGATATATGAAAAGTACTGCTGATTTATAAGAGACAGAAGAGGTTGTTTGGAAAGATTGCGGTCACCTAATTACATGTTCTCCAGGCTACGTGTAGTTTGCCTGAGCGTAACCATACAAGTACATCAAAGATACCACTTTTGCCTTAATGGTGAGGGGTTAATATCAATTTGTCTTTCCTGCTCAAGTGTTTCAGGGACAGGTATAAGCAAGGCTGACAGAGAAAAAGATAAAAGAAGCTGAATGTGTGAGAGAACGCTGAGGTGGGGGAAATTAGGAAGATTGGTTAGCTGGCTTTTATCCCTCACAGCTCTGAACACTGGGTAAGTTTCCTCCTAGTTAGCTGTACCATCAGCAGAAAAAGGCACAAGTGAGACTACCAGAAATAATCTTTCAAAAAATTACTTAGCAATTCTCAGTTCAGAGATGTGTCCAAATTTCCTTGGGGAGGAAATGAACTCACAATGAAGGTGAGTAACAGCAAGTTACTAGCAACTAAGGCAACACTAATTATTTAACCATAATGTCAATGGTATATAGCCAACATTAATTTCACATAAACATCCATAGCAGCTGTATTCCAAAGAGACATAAAGAAGAGGACTTAAGGAAACATATTTTTGACTTGTTTTTTACTGTCCTAAACATGAATGCCACATGGTAAATGTGGTCCTGATCTTCAGACTCCCCAAAGAAGACAAATAAGTCAAAGGTCTCTTACTGAAGTCAGCAAGGATAACCATGTTGCTAAAATGTGGCATGTGCTTAAATATTTATGAGTCTTCAATGTTTAAGAGCAGTATATCTACATTTGCCATCTTTTCCTCATCCTCCTTTGGAAACTTTTTATGCTTTTTGTTTGATTTCACCACTTCCAGATTTGTAGGGTCTGGAAAATGAAGTGGTGGGAAGAATCACGTGCTTTTGCATGGTAAGGAGGAACAAATAACTGACTGTAATAATGACTTAACGTGGAGCTTTTCATCAAATGCTGTCACTACTTTTAATACAATTAGGACAACACGAAATGGGAGTTATGACAAAGTATTCCTATCTGTTTTATGGATGAGAAACTGAAGACCAGCAGTCCTAAAGTCATGTCTCCACAGGGCAGTTCAGAGGCACTTACAGGCAGCCCAGCTAGCATGGAATAAGTTGGTGTATTTTAAACCCAGTCCTGTACAAAGATACAAGGTCCTGCAGGTAGGATAGCCCCTACTGGCACATCAGCTGATATTTATTAATGAAGCAAATTAGCTTCAATATCCCACTGATTTAGCAATGCTGCCTCCAGTTCTGGACCTAGTAGTGTGAAGGCAAGCTGAGGTATCCTCATTCAGACACTGCATTGCTTAGTCACGTGCTCATGTGAAAAGACTGTAAAAGCAACAGTCAAACACTGATTTTGGATGAACACTTGACTATTCTCCCAGCACTGCACAAGGCTGACTGAGGTAGGTATGAACACAGCACAAGGATAATGAATATTACTCACATCGCAGAGCCTGTGCAATGCAGCTATGTCCATAGCTGCCTCCTCATTTGCAATGTGGATGAAACTCACCTTAAGCCTGGATGCTGGAGTCATGTTTCCAGAGAATCAGGTGGCATATCCGAGGCAAAGTTGGGTGCCAGGACAGCTGAGATCTGACATCTGTAGTGTACTTGGTTCCTTCCGCAACTGGGCTATACACATCAGGGGTTGGAAAGATGTTTGCAATGACATACAGATGCGTAGGATACACAGTCTCTCTGGCAACCAGGGAACCAAGGAGTCTGATTCTGTCCAGCAGTCTGAATAAAGGGTGTTTTATCTTCACTACATCATACTCCTGTCTCTTTTCCATGGTAAGAGGGACGTTAGTGACAGGGTCAAACAGCTGTCACATATTGCACAAACCTACAATGGGTAATGGATACAGTTATACTTCATGTAGATTAGTCACACCCAAAGAAAACTTGCTTTTAAAGTGGGAATGAAAAACAAAAACATTCCTTCATCCTTTTCTTCTTTTTTTTTTGAATGACCAAAATGATCATATTAACATTGCTCTTCACAAAAACAATGTGCTTATAATGCTTCCGTAAATCCTGCCTGCTTTCCATTGCAAGCACAGGGAACCTTAAAAGTGATTTCAAGACATAAATCAGGTTAAGAACTAGTATTTGCAATGGATAAGAATCTGTCTAACACTTTGACAAAGAGTACAGTACCGTACACAAAGTGTAATGCAATAGCTCCCTTATTTATTCCTGTTTTGCAGAAAGCAGAAACTGTTCTTGCCATGTATTACCCCTATTATGTTCCTTCTTGGGAACCTGAGACCTTTTGAATCTATCTTCTGAACCATTTTAATATGCAGCAGAACAAAAGGATCACAGTGTCACTGATGAATACATTGTAAAGCCAAAGCCGTAATTACAAATAGCAAATGGAAAATGTATGCACATAGATAGAGAGAAAAAAGTACCATATGCAAGCACAAAAATAATATTTTTTCACCATATTTATGTTATTTAACCCTCTCCCCCTCCCTTTTTTCTTTCCCCTGGCTTCTCTCAAAGAAATATTTCTTTCAATAGTCTCTTCAGACATGGAAAGGGACACCAAGGGGAAGGAAGAATCAGCTTTCATTGATGCCGTGACTGAGGGCCATGGTCTTGGCCTAGACCCCTGACCCTAATGTCTGTAGCATTATACACAGTGTCTGGTGTGATCAGCACAACCTTGTTATTCAGCTTTTGTGCTGTGCATATTTAATTTCAAAACACATTCCAATGGCAGCGGGGAAAAATTCGCCCTCTTTTAAGTGTATGATTCACCAGCTCTTTAGAGTCAGTTGGTGGCAGATGGGCAAGTGTGAAAACTTCTATTTGTGATCTCACACTATATAATGAGCACAAGCCACCACTGGAATTGCAGTTTCTGCATGGAGAGCCCTGTGCACTCACTTCCCTCTCAGAACTGGTTCTCTTAACTTACGCCACAGCGGGAGCTGTGCCAGGAGGCCTGGACGTGGTCGCTGTCCCCCACGAGCATCCCAAGGAGCACCTCAGGCTTTCTGAGGCTTCCCTGCATGAGGCCTTTGCCAACCCAGTGCACTCTGCGGCAGGACAGCCTTTGCACTTCATGCCTTGGAGGGCCTGGCACCCAGGCTCTACCTTTCCATCTTGGGTGCTCCTTTACCAGCGAATACATAGCATCTGCTCTCTGCTGCTGTTAATCAACTGCGTTATAAAGTGGCAGTCCAGTTTCTAAAGTGCTGCTTACATTTAAACCTATAAACCCTCCAACCTTTGCACAAAGTAGTCATAATCTGTCCTGCAGTCTATAAAACTGGCTCTGGTTTCCACCAGAGCCAAGGATCCAGTTTCACCTGGGAATGAAACTTCTTAGTATACATCCCCTGTGACTCAGGGCCTAACTTTCAGCTGAAGTTTTAACAGAAAAGAAGGAAATAATGAGATTTCTAGAGAAACTACACAGGATGAAATTCGTCAACAGTCATATCTTAAAGACTATCATCATGCTTCTCTGTTCTTAAACCTGAAGAATGCAAACACTCTTAAGTGCCATTTGTCCACTGGAAATGGATTCATTTTCTCCAGTTAAAATAAGAACCTTGTATAAATTTGACTGATAACGGGATACGAACATTTCTGAAACTGAAAACAATTTATGCTCCTATGTTATTATTATTGCTGGTATTTATTTTAGTGCATTGGTTTGTACAGGCTAATCAGGAATTAGAACTCGATTCTGCAAGGCACTGTACAAATAACAAAGAAAATAGTCTGCACCCCAGTGATCTTGACATTCATGGTGTCTGATAGGATCCAGAAAATTTAGGTGATGAATAAGGAGAATGAAATGACAATAAAGGAAGGTGTTATGGCAGCTGCAGCCCAGCTTGCTATGTATCTGCCCAATTTCAGAGAATGAAGTTTTATTATCTTTTTCTAAGTCTTCAACTCCTTCCAATTTTTGGCAGGGACCAGAGACCTAATCTTGTGAAGTGCTGAATGCCTCCTGTGATATCATCATCCCCTTAGTGACAGCCCCCAAAGTAGAAGGACTAAAAATACTGTAAAAGAAGAAAGAAAACAAGAGGTGCTGGAAATTTGAAGATAAAAATTGTTCTTGAAGGGTTTGCAGTCCAGTTAGGCAGCTTTTGGCTACAAAAAAGCTTAAGGAAGGTCAATGATAACGAGGTTCAACATCCATGGATTCGGTGACATGTGCAGCATGGACTGATCTTCACGCTCTTCTCGATGTATGCCTAACACACTTCTTGATAGGTTTACTGCAGGTCAGCACAAGGCAGTAACAGATTTAAAATCTAATACAAACTATAACAGTGGGTAACTATAAAAACCCAAGAGAAGGACTTTTGTATACGGACAATTTTTAGGACCATCATTTGCACTGCAGGAGGAAGATAAATTATTAGCTAATCTGAAAAAGGAACAAGTTATAAGACACTAATAAAAATATCCAGTAAGCTCATCTATCATTACACTAACATTGGGAGTTCTTCCTGCAACTTAATGGAAACCTCTTTAGTATATGTTCTTATCCTTTTTGCTGTATTTCATGTTCAAAAGGCATGAAATATGATTTCTGCTTTGCTTACGCTTACTGTTATTATTTGTGGTTGCACCTCAGATGCATGAGGGGCTTTTTGTACAATCACAGCAGGTCATCTCTAGGGGTTTTAATAATAATAATAAGACCAACAAAGAGACCAGAGGAAATAGAATTTAAGTAAGTGAGACCTGACAGTTCTTACACACTCATTTGAATTAGAGGAATTTTGCTTCTCCTTCAGTCCTTGCCATTAAGAATGTAGTTTGACTGGATTAATTCTAAAATTAGAAAGATACCATGTCAGGCATCATCGTAACTCTGTCTTTCAGATAAAGTCAGTTCTCTTAAAGTTTACCATGTCATGTAGAGACACTGTGGTATATCTTCAGGGATAACAGGTTAAGGTTCAAGACATGGTTCGATACAACAGTAGGTTTTCATCATAGATTTTCATCCTTTTTCTTGTTTTCATGGCATCCATGATCAAACTGTGAGTGTTTGTGTTCAGGTCTCAGGATAGCAGGGGCCCTAACCAGAAAGCCAGCTACAAACAGTCCCTGTGATGTCTCATGTTTGAAATCCAGACTGATTCTGGACTCCCAATAATTTGATCTCACCTCCAGTTTTCGGTTAGCAGGGAAGTTAAAATAGACATTTTTATTGAATTAAGCTACACAGATTATAAGTAATATAGAGATTATTAACAAATATTTTTGAAGAAAGAGAAGGCAGTGTGCTCTCTCTCTCTCACTCTAAAAAGCCTTGGCCCAGCGCCAGTTATTATTATAAGCTGGCTGAGCTGGCATGAAGCCAAGAAGCTGATAATTTAGCATGAAGCCAAAATGGATGGCTTTTCTCCCATTCCCCTCTTTCAGTTATAGCTTGTGGGTGTGACAAACGTTTCTACCACCCAAATTTTCAAAACTGCTCACAGATCAAGTGTGTGTATGTCTGTGTGGGCGGGGGTGGTGCTGGGGGAGATCTGCCATGTATTGTGTATTTAGAAAAGGATATGACACCCTGTTTATAATCTTACAAGAGTTCAGCTGCTGCCTCATTTTATTTTGTGAGGCAGATGACAAACTCAGATGTCCTCTTCCTGGGTCTGATTTTCTCCTTTGATACTCAAAAGAACTTGCTTGGCCCAAGGATGCACAAGACTGTTGTCCTTTAGGTGCACCAAAGTCAATGGCAGCTATTCCGTGAGCTCAGCATTCAGCAGAGAATGGGACAGCAGCCCATCCAGACTTTTAGACTTTTATCTTGTTTATCTCTGATTCCATTTGCCCAGACAGACAGTGATAAGTGCAAAACAGCATTGAGACTGCCCCCGCCCCCAACACCATGCATGGTGGTCTAATGGGGGAATGGCATCTGCCCAAGTGGGAGGGAGGGCAGGGGCAGGGGCAGAGCAACTTCCTGCACCTGGAGCAATGCCATGGTAACACAAAGTCACCTGCTTGGCATGGTGGCTGCAAGAGCACCTTCGGGCAGGGATCCTGCAACCAAGGAGGTAGATTTGATGGAAGCATTTCCCTTTTTCTTCCTCCCTTTTCCTTCTCTGTAGAGTTTGCATGGTAAGGTGTGGTGTGAACCATGATGGTTATGTCAGTAAAAGTAACTGAGACAAGGAACATATTTAGGGGATGGGAGGCCGAATGGGACGTCAGCAGACAAGTTTCCACACATTGGAGAACTGTGTATCTGCAATTGATCTGGAGCAAACATATCGTTCCTATCAGCTCTGCCTGCCTCCGGTGTCTCTTACATACCTTTTCTTCAACATCTTGAGCCAAAGATACCAAGAAAGGAATAGCTTCCTCAAATCTGGGAAAAAACAGAATATACTACAGTGATTGCACTCCTCAGCTACATTGATCCAATCCAAGAAAGACATTGAGGTGCTGGAGCGTGTTCAGAGAAGGGCAATAAAGCTGGTGAAGGGTCTGGAGCACAGGCCTTATGAGGAGCGGCTGAGGGAACTGCAGTTCTTCAGTCTGGAGAAGAGGAGGCTGAGGGGAGACCTTATCACTCTCTACAACTACCTGGAAGGAGGTTGTAGCAAGGTGGGTGTTGGTCTCTTCTCCCACATAGTTAGTGATAGGACGAGAGGAAATGGGCTCAAGCTGCATCAGGGGAGGTTTAGATTGGATATTAGGAAAAATTTCTTCATGGAAAGGCTAGTCAAGCATTGGAACAGGCTGCCCGGAGTCACCATCCCTGGAATTGTTCAAAAAACGGGTAGATGTGGCACTTGGGAACATGGTTTAGTGGGCATGGTGGTGTTGGGTTGATGATTGGAATGATGATCTTAGAGGTCCTTTCCAATCTTAATGATTCCTAGTTTTTACTTTCACTATAAATGATCCAGCCACCAAGCCAGGAGGTGTGGGGTTGCTACTCTATCCTTAATTGGTTTAGTGGTGGACTTGGTAATGTTAGGTGAATGGTTGGACTGGATGATCATAAAGGTCTTTTCCAACCTAAACGATTCTGTGATTCTGTCATTCTATGATCATTGAACATTGCAACAGTGCATGGCCTACACAAGTCCTCAGAAGCACGTATTTTGAGCTTACCACTGAATTTCAGCTGAAATGGGTTAACAGGGGGATGGCAAAACAGCACCTTAGAGTACAACTAAGAGGGTTTAACTGGAAGATCTTTAATATAGACAAGTATTCTATGATACTTTGTCTTACAGTCTTCACTGCAATTCTACATACGATGCCAGATTTAACTGGCAACCACTGTGTGGTCCCAAATAGTGGGTTAATATGTTGAACAAATGAAACGATAGTATGGCAAAACACTGTCTCTGAAGCCCTCCGTATTAAATGAAATCTGTCTCTTGCCCAGTCTAAGAGGCCCTGCAACAGCACAGGGTTTAAACTTGTTTACCGTTGCACCAGCAAGCAGACAGAAGAGGTCAAAGCTGTCCTTTCAACCACTCTGGCCTTCTCAGTGTGCTACTTACTGTGGACAGTACCCAAGAGATGCAAAGGGCTAACAAACTAATGCAGCATGAACATGCAGGTGACTGAGTCTCATGCAAGTCATCACACATGTGGTTACCAAATACCCCTGCTCCTGCCACAATGCATGCATTATGCATAGGAGCCAGCTGGCTATTTATCTGAGCAGACACAAAGAGAACTTCAAATGGCTCTTGAGTAAATGGAGATGTGAAAGACAGAGTCTACATGAGCCAATACATTTTCTTTATTTCTTTCTTTAAAGCCAGTGATGGATATTCATTGGAGATCTAACATAAAATAACCCGTTCATCCAGCTTGCATAGTGAAGATACCCTCCAGATGAAAAATTACAGCCAGCTAAGCATGACTAGAAACTCATATGTCAGAGTCTCAGGACCAGGTTCCAGCTTGTGGATAATTATTTAATGCAAGTTAATATATTATTTCTTGCAAATCAAATACAATCAAATGGAAAAGAACTGCATGGTCTGGTTCTTAGTGAGATTGTCTGTGCCTCTTAAATGTATCAATATAGACCTCAGTTAGCAGCAGGGCAGTGGTAGCAATACCCAACACAGCTGATTATGATGAGAAAGCATGATATTCTCATGAAGACTGCATGGCCATTTGACTGGGGACTTTGGGCCTGATTCTCTGTTACATTACTCTCACTTTTGAACAGGGCAATCGTTCTGAGTGCAGTGGCGTTTTTCCAGATTAAAACTGGAGCAATACATTGCAAATCAAGGCTATGAACTCTGGAGGATCTAATGACTTTATTTTTCCAGTGCAGAAAAAGGGTGTGTTTTACTGTAGACAGATTCCAGCTACATGATTACAAATGATAAATGCCTGAGTAAGAACTGCAGGCTTTGGTCTCCAGGAGGTGGGCCTTGATTCAGCAGGGTGCTTAAGTACTTGCAGAATGTTGAGTAATAAGCAGCTCCATGACTTAAAAAAAGGTCTAACTATAGAAGATGTGGTTTAGTGGTTGAAGGCGAGATCTGGGATTCAGGGCTTTACGCTTTCTAATCCCAGCTTTAGCGGTCTCTGTGGTCTTCTCTATTTTTAATGTGCAAATAGTAAATAAAAAGTAATCATGAAAATTTTCTAAGCTTTATTACATAACAGTATGGTTCACTTTTACTTTTATTATTGTTCATTCTCTCCAAGTGTTATACTTACCCCCAGATGCTCTGCTTTTGCAACTTGCAGTGTGTCTCTGGTTCATGTCTGGTACTGCTCTTAAACAACCTTTTGTCAAAAGGATAAGGGGAAACTTCCCACTGGTAACTCTGCACTCTACAGTGGATGGCAGGGTTTTCCAGCTATCCAAACAAAGCTGGGAAGGGCAAAGAAATACACTTTTCCTTGAACAAACACATGCAACAGATTTCTGACAGTTTGACTGGCAACTCTGTGAAAGACAAGGATTGATCAGAAAAGACTTGCTCACTCCATTAAGTGCTCTTATATGGGGAAGGTAACTCCAATATGAATAGGCATCCTTTTGAGACTAATCCAGATGGTAAGGGAAATGCAGCTCACTTCTAAGCACTGGAAATGATTCTGTGTTATGTGTCATCATTTAATTTCAAAAATTTTTGTTAGTGATCTAATAGGCTGCTAGTGTATATCATAGAATTGTAGAATGCTTTGGGTTGGAAGGGACCTTTAGAGCTCATCTAGCCCAACCCCCCTGCAGTGAGCAGGGACAGCTTTAACCAGATCAGGGTGCTCAGAGCCCCGTCCAACCTGACCTTGAAGGTTTCTAGGGATGGGGCCTCCACTGCCTCTCTGGGCAACCTGTTCCGGTGCTTCACCATCCTCATTGTAAAAAATTTCTTCCTTATATCTAGTCTAAATCTATTCTTCTTTAGTTTAAATCCATTTTTCCTTGTCCTGTCACAACAGGCCTTGCTAAAAAGATTGTCCCCATCCTTCCTATAGGCCCCCTTTAAGTATTGAAAGGCCGCAATAAGGTCTCCCCACAGCCGTCTCTTCTCCAGGCTGAACAACCCCAACTCTCTCAGCCTGTCCTCATAGGAGAGGTGCTCCAGCCCTCAGATCATTTTTGTGGTCCTCCTCTGGACCCACTCCAACAGGTCCGTGTCCTTCTTGTGCTGAGGGCCCCAGAGCTGGACGCAGTGCTCCAGGTGGGGTCTCACCAGAGCAGAGCAGAGGGGCAGCATCACCTCCCTCGACCTGCTGGCCACGCTTCTTTTGATGCAGCCCAGGATACGGTTGGCTTTCTGGGCTGCAAGTGCACACTGTTGGCTCATGTCCAGCTTTTCATCCACCAGTACCCCCAAGTCCTTCTCCGCAGGGCTGCTCTCAATCCCTTCATCCCCCAGCCTGTATATCGGGGGTTGCCCCGTCCCAGGTGCAGGACCTTGCACGTGGCCTTGTTGAACCTCATGAGGTTCACACAGGCCCACCTCTCCAGCTTGTCCAGGTCGCTTTGGATGACATCTCATCCTTCTGGCGTGTCAACCACAGCACTCAGCTTGGTGGTATCTGCAAACCTGCTGAGGGTGTGTTTAATCCCACTGTCTATATCATTGATGAAGGTATTAAGCAGCACTGGTCCCAGTATGGACCCCTGAGGGACTCCACTTGTCACCGGTCTCCATGCAGACATCGAGCCATTGACCATGACCCTCTGGATGCGACCATCCAGCCAATTCCTTATCCACCGAACAGTCCACCCATCAAACCCTTATCTCCCCAATTTAGAGAGAAAGATGTTGTGGGGGACTGTGTCGAACACTTTACAGAAGTCCAAATAGATGACATCAACTGCTTTTCCCTTGTCCACTGATGTAGTCACTCCTTATATATATCTCTCTCTCCTAGTTTTTATTCTACACAGCATGCATTAGAAACCCAGGAAAGAAAGGAAAGGTTTCTATACCTGTGCCAAAAGTTCTGGCATCAGATCTTTTCTTTTGATACCCATTCCTTGGACTAGACTTGTCCGCAGTACGGGCAACAGCAGAATTCAGTGACATAGTGACATGTATTCTAAATATAAGAGGTTTATTTGGGAAAAAAAATGTTCTCTGGTCCTGAATAGACAGCCACAACTCTTGCCAGCAAATAACTCACAGACACTTTGCTTTTGTAGAAACTCCTGTATACTACTGTAAGTTCCCAAAAAGCTACCAAATTTCAGTAATTACTACAAATTTTGGTAAATATAATATGAAGCAAATTCTGCAATCTCGCAAACTTTCCTAAAAGAGCAACATAATAGTAAAACGCTAGCTACAAAATATTTGTTTGAACACTAATAGCTTGTTTTCATATTTTTTACACAAATGTTAATGAAGATGTGAATAATGATACTCTATGTTGGCTCCTCTCAAAATCAGAGCAATACAGGCAAAATGTAAGTGAAAAAGACAGCACAGTTCACTAGAATTTTATTGTATAGATTTTATGCTGTGTTTCTCAAGTGGAATTTGCTATTCTTTATTTTCTCTGTTAGTATTGGATTTTCAAATGTCTGGGGGCTGGCAAAAAGGGAACAAGGTAAACAAATATTGATGATTTATTTTGCCAACTTTTGTTTGTTTGCTGGAAATCTCTGCTAAAAATTTCAATCATCAGTGGTGATGAATGGGAGAACGTGATGGAACAGCATACCAAATGGGATATGGACCTTTCGTCGAAGTTGAACATGTTCAGCTGACCTACCTGGATATTGGTATACTGCTGAAAGCTTGTACTGCAAAGGTTCATTGCCACAGGAATGAAGAAACATGAGGCCCTACAGAAATGTACAAATACTGCAATCAGGAACTGACTCTCAGGCAGGAATCTGAGAAAGGAATTCAACCTAAGTTTCAAACATTTGTCCTTTGGGATTGTAATAGGAGGCCTTATTGCCTTCCAGTCACGTTTCAGTCAGAGCCTGGTCTGTGGGCTGTGTTGTAAGCACACCTACTGGATGGATCCCTCTGGGAATAGAGGCTGAGTGGTTTTAGGTGGTGAATTAGATGACAAGCTTTCATGGTAATGTCAAGAGTAATGGATTTCTGAAAGTGTCCTATTGATTACTAATTGAAATGCAGGTGTCCACTTTTATTGTGGACAACATCCTACAACTCCCATTCTTCCTTGTGCTATCAACATTTTCTGCAATTTGGATCCCATGCCTGAGTAAGACTCAGGATTGGTCTTTGGCTATTTGACAACTTTTATCCAATTATGCGTAAATGAATTCTAATTAATCCTAACATTCTTACTAGTGCAGTCCAACAATTTACATGTTGCATTGTGCATAAACATAAAGTATGGAAGAAAAAAACATGAAAAATAGAAGTTAAATAATGGAACCTTAATACTACCTGTTATTATTAGGCTCTTATTTTCCATCCTGAGACGACATCTCTGGTCACCTGCTGGGTCATGTACCTGCATCTAGGTCTCATTTAAACACACTATTAAAATATGCCCAATATGTTTGCGTTCTATTTGCTTTTCAGCTTGAGTATAGATTCCCCAGGCATTTGTAGTGCGTGCAATCCCATGTGAGACAGTAGCAGCAGGGGACAAAATGAAGCAAGAGGATTGCATCTGACAGAGCCATTTAAAAGGAGTTGTTCACTTGACCAGAGTACTGGGCACCTACCTGTGGCATCTAATCTAGAAAAAAAAAATTAAAATCTATTTCTCTGAATGTTTTTGTACTTTTTTTTTTTTTTTTTAGATTTTTTTCGCCTTAAACAGCTTTGCTCATGTGAAGGATAGTGGAAGGTAAGTTCATGGAGCACAGAACATCTGTCTCATATCTAGAGAAAGACTTCATAAACATATGTGTTTTTACAAAGTGGTTTGCAAAACTCTCATGATCCTGAGCCTGTGCGTGGCACCAATTTTTGTTCAGGCAAGCATGAAACTGTAGTATGAACATTTCCTCTAATACAGATCAGTGGAAGTGGTATCATCAGATGGTCAATGGGAACTCTCCCTGGAGGGCTGAATACAATTTTACCTCAGCCCAGGCTCAGTTGAGTCAACTGGAAGAATCTAACAGGACTATGCCTGTATGTGACCTGGGAGAGTTCAGCGGAGATTACAGACTCTATGGAGCATAAGAACATGGAATTACAGGAGGGAGACAGAGAGAAGATGACAAAGTAAACATTGCTGTAGTTTTCACAGTTACATGTAAAATATGATCACATAAGAATGATCACATGCAGCCTTAGTCATCACCCGTGTATTATCTTCATTATTTTACTGTTTATATTCCACAAAGCTTTGCAAATATGAGTGTTCTTTAAATTGAAGGTTGATAGTTTTGCTGAAATCCAGCATAGTGCTTTTGGAGTACATTTTTGCATCTGTCAGTCAACAGTAACTTGTAACTTAACTCTGCTTCCACTAAACGATGCTTAAATGAATTGCCTTTACTGTAGCATAGCAACTTATTTATCCAGTCTTCACTGTTTTCAGCCTGTCTCTTTATCTATCCCTTATTACATCTAGTATCTGAGTGTCTGATACTCTTCTGTGGATTTTAGCCTGACAACACCCCTGTCAGGTAGGAAGTATTATTCTCCCATTTTACAGACATGGGGAAAACCGGGACTTGCACAAGGTCGCAGAGGAAGTCCGGGGGTGAGCTTAGCATTTAATGCAGGCCTTTGGGATCTGAACGTACTGACATATATACTAAATTAGATTTACTAATCAGGCTGTGTAAGAATAGCAAATGTGGATAGGCTCAGTTTTTGTAAATAATCGTTTTCAACTACTTGTAGTGGTTGTATCCTGGGTTTTTGTTCATTTCATATCTAGTTCCAAAGACTATTTAAGCATTACATGAATTACACTAATTAGAGAAAACTTGAATTTTTACTGCAGGGATTTTTTTTTTTAAACTATGTTATTTCATTTCCATAACATTATATACCAAAATTCATCTGTAGACTTACAGAGAACAACGCAAAACTATTCTGTATTTGCTTCACTCAACATTTCTGTAAGGCAGAAGAAAATATGTAATGAGTCTGGCAAGGCATTCCAGACTGACGTAATAATGAAAAAGAAACATTTCAGTGACATCACACAAAATGATGAAAACCATGTTTTGCATTTAAGACTGGAGTGGTGTTTAAGAATTCAAACGGCTGGTTTTGGCAGACATCTAATTGTAATACTGTAGCATCGCTGCAGGCAATTTTCTTTGATTTAATTAGATGAACTGTGGTATTTTTTTCTTTTTGCAAAAAGGCTTTATTATGTAGAAATGAAATATGTATAAATTTAATTTTTAATCTTGTCACTTCAGACTAGGAAGGAATAAGCTGATTCTTTTAATTTATCCTCTTTGTTTAAGAAAAAAATTAAATTAATCTTATCACAAATGTTTATGAGTAATTGATTTGAGTTTTGCACTCCAGTCAGAAGTGATAGAGTTAAGATTGCTCTATGTTTCTTCTGAACTGAATCTACTGCGACCATCTTTCAGTGCGTAAACACAAACAATTTGAAGCCTCAATTATGTTGTTTTTCCTCCAGACTATGATAATATTACCACTTAAATCAGAGTTTGGACTAGGAAATAGATCAATCCAAAAGATTTACTCTGCAATTTTTCTTTGTGGATTTTTCATTAGCCTTTTTTTTACATAGTTGTCTGTTAAGTTTAACTCCAAAAAGTAATTGATCACCAAAAATTCTTATTTCAGTTTTTTTTGTGGGCCAAATCCAGAGGAGAAAATTTTAAGTAAATTGTAAGCAATTATAATTACAGGTAGTCAACACTACTCACAGGGTTATATGTCATCAGTTTTCAGGCAAATCCTCCCCACTGATTCAGATCAGTTGGCCATTTCAGTTTCCCAGCTCTGAGCATGATTTTTTAATATCCAATATCTAGATCATGGTATTTATCAATTTTTCAAATATTGATTCATGTGAGGTGTCTTCACAATTCTGTAGAACCATCCTTCTGCTTCTCTCTAGGGTGAAGCTGAAATCCAAAATTCCAGCTTCATGGAAGGTAACGAAAAATTTCCACTCACTTCCTTCAGAGTCAACATTTTGCTCTGTGTATTAAGATGGCTGATTCAGGAGCTCTTGAAATAAAGGACAGAACATCCACTGGTTTCAGCACTGAGGTTGAGGCTTTCCCTTGTGTTTAAGCTGTGGCTTTTACTCCATGAAACCTTAATTTTTTCAGAAGCCTGACAAAGATGTTTTCTTTCCAGTGGCAGTGGGGATGGTAGGACAGTTAATTGAATTATTGTCTGCTGTCAAATTGCTGCAAAAAGGGCATGAGAGAGTATTTGCATCTTTTTTTTTTTTTTTTTTTTGCTTGTCATTGAAAAGCGTTGATGCACTTTAAGTTCTTCTCTGATACCAATTTTAATAGCAGAGGAGTCCACAGCGGTTAACACAGCTCAGTCAAGGCTGTATAGGTCAGATCTGTGCTCAGACGGGTTATCTAATGAATCTTTTTTCTTTTTGTAAATGCTTTTATTACAAGGAGTAAAAGAATAGAAAATTCATCTTGAATTGTGTATATATTTATTATAATGATGAAAGTAATAAGATCACACTAAATTCAGAACAGAAGGCTTTTTTTCCAACTATTTTTAATTTTTCCAGATAAATGCACTTTCTAGTGGACTTGAACTATTCATAAGAGGAATAGTTTTCTTCTTAGAATTTATGATTTTTTGGTTCCAAAAAATGTTACTTGGCATTTGTTAGATTTAAATAGACTTAAAAAAAAAAAAAAAAAGCTCTGAAATCATATATTATGTGTCAGTATTTTTAAAACAAAAATTTCAGGTTGGTCTGAAATGAAAATATTCTTTAACTAGTTTGTTTTCACAGCATAAATCAAAGAAATCAATTTATTCACAGTTCTTATTCTGGGTAGTTAAATTCAGATCTTTTTCTTTGTTTCAATTTTTTTTTGTATTTGTTATTTTGTTGTTGTGGTTTACATCAGTGAATGAAAAAAATCTTAGTGATAAGCACTTTTTGCATGCACTTTTTAAAAAACTTTTTTTTTTTGCTTTTGTCTGACAAAATTTTAGATGTCTTCTCAAAAATGGAGTGCAAAGATTTAGCCCCAATCCAAATTTTACCAGTCCATGTAATGTTAGCATAGAGTCTGATTTCCACATGTGAATGAGTTTCGAAGTGGAGCATGTTTGGCTGTCTGTTCCTTAGTCCCAAACACCAAATATAGGACTAGGTTGTTCACTGGTGTAAAAGAAAGTAGCTTCAGAATCTCTCTTATTTCTGCTAAAAATAGCAACCATCTTGCTCCAGATTGCTCAACAGCATTTCTTTTTTTTTTTTTTTTTTACAGTACAGAACACAGTAGAAATAAGACGAGATGATTTTGTAGAGCCAGGAGAAATTTTCTTTATAGAAGGGAATGTCTCATCATCTGTTTAAACAAGATTCCCTATGCCTTTGCTGCTACAGTGAGCACAGAGGAGAGTCAGTGCTGGAGCAAATACAGTGTTTTAAAAATTAGTACCGGGGAGAGGGAATCAAGACGGTAAAGTTTTGTTCTGGGGTAGCGGCAGCTCTTGTAAAGGGCATTTCTGGTTTTGTTTTTATTTCAGAAGGAGTCCAAACCACATTTGTAGCGTAGATAGTTTGCATGTGCACTGATGTGAACTGAGATCAGAATCTGAGCCACTAGTAAAATGTGCTACAATATAATCTGCTATACCGAGGGGTTGTAAGGAGTAATTATTGTTTGCAAAGCTCTTCGAGTTCCTCAGAAGAAAGATGCTATAAAAGTACAAAATACTGTTGTTATTATTATTATAAACTTCTAAATGCCAAAAACTAGGCAGTAATAATAGAAGTGCTGAAACAACTTTAACAATAGTGATGTGAACACATTAAGCTGTAATAAAGCCAGAGTCAACTAAATCAATCAAGTAGGCCTTGCAAACTGCTTGTTAGGACAAAATTGCATCTTTTCTAAAATAAATACAAGAGCAGATTCTCAGCTGGTGTAAATTAGCCCAGCTCCACTGGAGTCAGAGAGACTTGGATTTAAAACGAGAGTTGCAATTTTTTAAATTTTTTTTTCTTTTTCTTCTCTTGCTGCCATTGTTCATCTATGCATGAGCGTCTGTGTGTGTCAATGTGTGTGTGTGTTTGGATGTGCATGCTGCAGAAACACCAGTGCTGACAAAATTTATATCAGCTTCATTTGGGAGAAAAGCCAAAGTTATGACAATTAAGTTTCATTTCAAACAGGAAAAGCCTCTTGTGTTGCTACACATGCACAGGTGAAGTTCTGAAATTGGTTTTTTATCTGACTTGTGCTCTGTAGAAAATGTCTCTGCATCAGTCTTTGTGGGTGTTATGTCAGAAGAGAGGATGTTTTTGTGAAGCAGACAAGGGACCATGGGAAAGTATGTTTAGTGGTGTAAAAGTAGGAGTTATACACTAACTACTTACTACTTTTTTCCTCCCCTTCATTGATTCTTGTCCTGACTCTTGATAATCTTTACAAGACTATCAAACAAAACTACTTTTTAAATGATAAGGAAACTGATTTTACAGAACCCCTGACTGAATTTTCAAAATATTTTGAAGCAGTTTCAATTAAGTACTTTTTCTAGTTGTTTTAAAGCACTTTTACTTTTTCAAAACCTGCTTAGATCTTGGTTTTAGAAAGTACTCAGACAACATGTTAATGTCATAATCTGACTACACCAAATTTGTAAGTCATCTTGTGATTCTTCAGAAAGATAGTATATAAAGCATATATGATTAAATGTCTGAACTAATATCTTGTTGCCGTGATGAATGATCTTTTTTCCTGGAAACAAAATATTTTTCATGTAACTATTATGAAGATAGAATTTCATACTGGTTTACGTTGTCAGCTAAACTTATGTAGGCAAAAATAGCAGGGGAAGAAGTAGTAAGGGAATCTGAAACTCAGTACTGGTTCTGTCGCTGACTTTCTTCTTTGTTCTCTCAGCCTTCATCTCCTTGAGTGTAAAATGAAGATCATAACACCTAAATTACTCATTATTACACTGATTATAAAGGTGAGAGAGTTTGAGTCTCCATGCTTTCTGAACAGAGTTTCACATCTTCAATTTTGGAGCTAGGTATGGGCTGAGGGAAGAAGTGTGAAGGGGGAGTTAAAGTCCAAAATGCAAAAGAATATGTATTTTGTACTGTGACTCGATGACTGATATAGTATGAACCCCAACTCCAAATCGAAGCAGATGTTTCAGCTCTGTGTTTGAATATTGCAGCTTGGGACCATGCATAGTTCTAAGAGACTTATTATAATTTATTATTAATAGGAGTAATGATTGATATTGTTACATTATTTAATAATTGCACTACTTTAACTATTTGATAATTATTATTATTTGCACATGCAGATCAGGTAGTTAAGGTTCTTTTCCATAAGAAATGCAAATAGAGATTAATGAGTGATCCATAGCAAGTAAGATAATTTGATAATTTTTCCCCTTGCATTTAAGCATCATTTACTTTAAGTGATCCTCAGTATTACCATTGTGTGCTCGATTGCTCAGTAGTGAAATCACTACTGAAATCACAAGGAATTGTTTCTTTGTCCTGATTACTGGAGCACAGCTTGCACAATGCTTGTTAGCTCTTTGTCTGTCTTGACAGCTAAGACTGTAATCCCTTTAAATCAAGAACTCTTTTCTACTCAACCTCTGTATAATGCCCAGTAAAATGGTGCCCTGGGCTCTTCTAAATAATGAGATAGAATTCAGTAATAAAAATCATATTTCTGGTGCAAATATTGCTAGAAAATAAATATTGCTAGATGTGTTCTAGAAGTATTTGAGAAAGCCTCTGGAAAACTGATTTCTGTAAATGACCACTGTGACTATTGAACATAATACCTGTTCTTTGAGTAAAACAGGGAGAAAAACAGCCAAATGGTCATAAACATGGTCAATGTTTCTTTTTTTTAATTAATGAAAGTATTTGTATAAAATATAAAATTTATACGAAGCTTTTGGAATTATATGCAATCTCTAATTATCTTCTTGGTACTTAGCATGGTGATCTTTCCATTTCATAGCTGACATTGTGTCTCTAAGCTTTTTGTGCACCAAAGATATATGCAAATTAAAAAATAATGCGATGGATATAGATTTATATAATACATGAGTTGTTGTTTTTCCACCATCTTCACATACAAGTACCTAACCAACATCACTAAAGAGAACTACGTTATCCACGTACCAATGTTAAACACTTGCTCAAATATTTGTAGGATTGGAATCTTACAGAAAACCTAAAAACAGGTTAGATCCATCCCCTCTGATTATCTTTCATGATTTAGGACTAAGTTTGGGGTATAGAGTCAACCTGTAATCAGTTTGCTTTTGTTTTTTTTTTTTTCCTACCTGGAAAAATTTGGCAACAAACAGCAGTGATAGCATTTTGAGAAAGTTCTGCTTATGTAGAAGGTTTTCTGTTTGGGCAGACACTGCTCAGTATGTAATTAACGGTGTCCATTCTTGTTTTTATAAGCAGCATTTCAGCAATTAGGAACTTTTTAATTAAGTCAACTTTTGCTCTCAGCTTGAGGTTTTTTTGGTGCACTCTTCCTCAGGAAAGTGAGATAACGTGCAACTGAGACTTACTTTCTTTTTCTGCAGCAGTTCTTCCAACTTCCACTCCCTCATAAGCCAGTGCTCCCCTTTTAAAGACTTTAGTGCAATTTTTTAAATTATTTTTTTATAGCTTGTGTCACCACTGCTACCATCAAGATTCCTCTTTCAATAAGATGCTGATTGGATGAATATGGCTTCCAGTAACTCAGCCTTTGTTTTGTAAAAACATTATTACAACATTGTATAACACTTTAGAAATGTTTCAAATTTAGGCTGGCGTGGTGACTTAGCAGACTAGGGGGCTAACATATGGAGTCTGCTACACACTAGAGACTGTGGTTTTATTGCTGGCACCACTAGTCAAGTCAGGATTAGCAACCATGGTATTTTCAGCAAGATCTGAGATCACAAGGCCTCAGGTGTGGTTACCTAATCCTTGCCAGAAGTAGGAGAAATATTGACAGGTGAAAATAAAGATTGATTTAGTCCAATGGGAGGGATACTTTTGCTATAAGGGCTACATTTTTCTTAGGATTAAATCATTTCCTTTGTTTTCCATTAAAATAATCAAGCAGTTCAAAATTCAAAACATACCCCAAATGCTAGCCCTTGCTGGGTGCAGAGCCACCCATCGGGACAGTGACCCTGAGTAAGATACCGCTGGCACCTCTACTTGTCCTCGGCTGCAGCTGTGAATATGCCAGACCTTGAAAAACAATTTGAGAAGCAAGCAAACAAGCAAACAAACAAAAAGATTCCTTTTCATATGAACTCACAGTGTGGGCAGGATCCCAAGCAAGATGTCTCTCATCTCAGCCCTGTCTCTGCTGTTGAAAAGCAGAGAAAAGAGGAAGAACTTCCTTGGGAAAGACAAGCTGGCTGAGAGTGGGAATGATACGCTTTAGGTGTTGATTATAGTGTAATAACTAATGGTGAGATTTCATTAGAAAGTAAAAGAACACATCTGTAGGAGAAAATGGATCCCATTAAAGAGCTGCACAGAGCCTTCTTTTTCTTTAACGTGAAAGTACAAAGTGACAATATCAGAACAAAAATAAAATAAGAGGGGAACACATTCTCTATCTTAAAAAAAAAAAAAAAAAGAAAGAAAAAGTGGCAGTTAAAGCCAATAAAGTCCTTTATTTGAATGCCATTAGTGGGTTTGGCAGCCATCCGCACCATCTACTTCAGAGGAGCACTGCACAGATTAAGAGAGGCTGGATGCTAATTTGCACATATGGAAATGCTTTTTCTCGCCGTTCCGATGGCTCTGTTGTGGACAGATGGAATTAGTGAGCACTCCAAAGCCGTGAAGGCAAACACATAAAAAAAAAAAAAAAGCCTCCTCTCCTTCTTTCTTCTTCTTTCTCTCTTTCTTTCGTGAGAAACTTCAGACTTGAAATAAATAACATTAGCAGACCGCTCTCCCTGGCATTAACAAGCTATTTTATCATATTTCAATTGCAAATCATTTTTCAACTTGGAGTTATAGTCATCTTAGCTAGAACCAAGTGTGCCAAAAAGGACTGGCAAATTAAGGACAATCTTCAGATAAATTTGGCCTTATATGCTGTATATAGATCCCTCTTCACTTTAGACTGTGCCTTTCAACGCTCCTTTTCCTGACATTGTTCAGTAACTATGAATCATATTTTCTCTTTCCAGTCCTTACACTTGTTGTACAAGTGACACTTTCACCTATCTTGTGACCAGAGTGTGTCCTGACATCTTGCTGGGATGTGGGGCAGAGGGTAGCCTTAGGAGGGAAGATGATGATAAAAAACGGCTCCTGACCAGGGTCAAAATTCAGTCCCTGCATTTCCAGCCATACAAAAGCCATTTCACCTGTCTGCCTTTGGACTATCGGATACTCCGCAGACAAATTGCAGGAGGCAGACACAAGAAAGCAGCCTGGACTCTGGCTCAGGAAGGAAGGTGTAGGAATTCTCCCTGGGGCTTTCCCCTCGGCAGCATGGTTCCCCACAGACTCCAAAATAGGGCTGTGCCTTCAACATGATAAAACACTGGAAAAAGGATCAATCCAAGGAGACAAGAATCACTTTTATCTTGCTAATTTACAAGGGGAATTTCATATGCACCTTATCTATTGGCAGTCAAACAAAGCAGATGCATCATTCTTTAAGGCAGCCGAAAGTCAACGACCTTTGTTGCCAAATGTCTGTCTAGCCATTTTTTTTTTTAATTTCTTTGAAATCAGCTGGCACCAACAATTAGCACCCGACCACCCCCCAAACTTTGGATGAAGTGAGTGCCGGAAACCAAATCAGGATTCAAATATGGTAAATAACACCTCTCGCTGTGCACTGTGACTGGCTTGCTGCCACCAGCAAGAAGGTCTGTGCACAGTTCAGTCTCTCAGCAGCCAGTTCTGGTCTCCTTTAAGCTACATAAATCCATTGAATAAGGCCATACACCCTCCTAACTAAAGGCAAGAACTGGGCTTTTGTAACAACACCTGACTGGGATCTCTCTGTGACAATGTGATGAATGGCTCAGAGGGGAATCCAGGTGTCTTAAAGCTCCTTCAGTCTGGCCTTTTTCTTCTCCATTCTCTTCACCCAACTTCTGAGAGTGCCTCAGTGATCTTAATGGATTCACAGGTGAAAACAGTGATGAAATGCACCATTTACTTGACTCTCACTGAAGAACCAGCTACGAAAATGCATTTTGCCGCCAAGTGATTTTTTTTTTTTTTTTTAAGGGCAGTATTCTGAGCGTGTTTCGTTGGTGGCATCAATCACAGCTATCAAGCGAATTGAAAACATGTGCACTTCAGGCAGAGGAACAAAATGTTTGTGATCAGTTCCACTTGGTTATTAGCTTTACTCTGAAGAACTTCACAGTTTCTATCGAAGATGGTACTGAAGAAGAGATGTAATGATTCACTACCAAAAATGGTGACTGCAAATCATCCTTTCTTTCTCCTTCTGTCTTTCTGTCTTTATTTCTTTTTCTTTTTTTTTTTCCTTTTTTTTTCTCCCTCCTCCCCTTCTGCGCCCCCCCAATAATTCTTTCCCAAGTGCTCTGATGCCAGAGGCTGGAAGGATTTTCCTTCCAAAGAGCAGCATGTGGCTCTGGAGTGACAGATTCCTGACTGCTGCTCCAAGGCATTGTTCACAGTGAACAGGGAGGCTCTGACCTCTCTGATCACACAGCTGAGAGAGGAGGAGAGCATGCTACTGTTATAACTCTTACTCCTCTCTTTGTGTACAGTGCGTCTAATGGGGACACACATTTATACTGCTCTCTTCCTTTAGAGAACAAGGCCCAGTCTTGAACTCTTTATTCAGGCTAAACTCTCACTGAAGTCTATTGAAGCCAATGTCCTTCAGGAGGCTCACTCCTCCTGTGCTTCTCAATGCATAAAGAAAGTATATCTTCCAATTCTAGTCAGAGACATGTTATATTCCTTCCATATTCCCATTTCCCCTTTTTGCCACGGTAGACCCCTGGTGCTGTTCTCTCCCCAACTACTTTTTGGTGTGCTGATGAGAGTGTCATTGTTCTTCTCTGGTGTCACAGCTATAAGAAGGAGAAACAACTTGCAAACTCTCCCTATGTAAATCTGGTTGCAAATGTATCTTTTAAATAACCCTTTACATTATGACAGTTTTATCAGACAATTAAACTCAGACCTCATCTCATTCTATGTAAGGCACAATGATAGTGATTAGAATTCAGTCCTGGAATCTAGATAGTCAGGGGAAAACTTGCACTTTTTGCAATAAAGCTGGGATTTCACTCAAGTTCCTTACCAGCTTGACAGTAACCCCCTCCCCATTTCTCCACCAAATGTATTGGCATTTCCCATATGATTTTAATGGCTTTGAAATTTAATCCCAACAGAAGATATTTTAAATTGCTGCTATTATTCACAGATAGCAGGCCCTTAAAAAATCTGAATTGCATAAAAAATAAAAAAAGCATAATGATCATATAGACACAGTCGAGGCTTGTGATATAAGACCCAATAAAGTATTTGTAAAAATTAATGCTTTGGGGAAATACTGGTGAAGATTCTTAAAACTGGAAAGTTTCATTTTTGCAGTGACTTTACAGGAAATTTAGTAGAAGTTTTTAATTTATAAGAAAAGTGTATGTTTTGAAAGTTGCGCACTGGCGAATCAGGGGACCTGTAAATTAAAACAAGAAAAATCCAACCCTGACATGTTTGTATTTAGTTTGATTTTTTTTTCTATTACAGTTTTTTTTCTCTTCAGTTGTATTCATTTATTTATTCATTCATTTAAGAAATGGTAACTTAGAATTCCCCCAAAAGTGAAACCTGAGTAACAGAAGTGGTGAAAGGATTCAGCATAAAATTATTTAATTTCTTATTATTTTACCATAAACATAGGTATCATATTAATGATAAACAAGCTCATAGAAATCTTCCAGTAAACCTTGCATATCCAAAAATGGAAACATGAAGAGAGTCATTCAGAAGAATTACTGGCAAAATAATAATAATAATAAAATAAAACAAAGTTGATTTCCCCCCCCCCCCCCCCCCCCCCCCCCGAACTGTCTGCTCTCTGCTTTGTTCTTTCTACTTATTTCTGCCTAAGAAAATCAGTCAATGCTGCTTGGGATGGTCATGTAGCTGGACTTCCCAGAATAAGACTAATAGCGGTAGGAGAAACACAGCAAACTACCCAAAGCCTGTGGTGAGAGGCTGCATTTCAGCCAGCTAACACTTTTCTGAACGGCCACCTAAATTTCTAAATCCTACTAGAATGGTAAGCTGCTTTGTTAGTCCTGAGTGTCTGCAGCCTGCACCAGGAAAGAGAACAAGGAGCCCTTGTAAGTTGTCATAGCTCCTCGGTGAAAAGGACAGCACCAGTCTGGGAAGACTTCTTAAACAACGTGGATCCAGGCTGTCTGTATGCAGCAGTCACCAGGACATTGGCACTGAACTTCAGAGGACTTACTCCCCAAGGAATTCTGAATAGCCTGAAGGAGTCTTGGCCCCTTATTGTCAAGAGTAACCAGTCCTTTGTGAAGTGGCAAATGTACCACACAGATATGAAATCTACCTGAGTTCTTTCAAACACAGTCATCCAAAGAAAGATGAAAAATCCATGCTGGTTTTAACTATCCAAACCAGTTTCAATTTTGTCTTACTGAGGAAATGCGTATAGGCAATGTTCTGAGATCAACAAAAACTTCTTCCAGTTGAAGCTAATAATTGCTGTGAGATTCAGGGTGGCCCTTGAAATTTAAACAACCTCCAGGGCTCAGAGAGTGAGGCTTTTCCCTTGAGTGGGAAGTGAGGAGATGCACAGCTTCATTATCCTTTGGGCTTCTGATACATTTCACCATGAGATATTGTTGCCCTTCCTGAGAGGTGGTTTGAATTTTTCCTGGAGGGATGCATTAAGTCAGCTGTAAGTGTGGCATGCTCAGCATCCCACCCTCTGCTGACCCACCACCAGTTTGGATGCAGCCTTATCTGAGCATACTTGATAGCATGTCCAGCCTGCAGGGTCACAAGAGGTCCTGTGTGTGCACTTTGGCCATACCAGAAGCTGGTCTCTTGGGCTTGCTGTCTGCACAGGAGGCAAGTCTGGTCTTTAGGGTATCCTCAAGAAACAGGAAAACCGAACCTTTCATAACACTTGATGCATTACATGAAAGTGTTCAGATGCGATAGTGAAAAACAACCTATAAGAACCTAAAGAGTTCAACAAATACTGTTCCACCTGAATGATGCTTTACAAGAGCTTGCATAGATACAGACTAACTCTGTACCCTGTAAATCCTCTCCCTATCTGTGTGTTCCTACCAAATAACTTCATTTCAGTGTCTTCGTTTCTGGACTCTTTGGGTGGTTCCTCAATTCCAGGCCGCTGTTCTTGCAGCCAGAAATGTGGCCTGGTTGCAGGGTGCATAAAAAATGGGGTGTACTGGCATGAGCTGCTGCTTGTACTCTTATTCCATGGCTGGTCCCAGCCTGCCTTTATTTGTATATCTGAGCTTATCTTCTGCTAATAATTTAAACCCAGTCCCCAGAACAGAGCAGTGTCACTTTCCAAGATGAGAGGATTGTGAACATTTGGCGTTCTGTCTGTCCACAGAAAGCAAACAATTAAAATGTTTTAAAAGAAGTCTAATTAGAAAGCTGCATAAAAGTAATAGAGGAAGCATAAGTTGAAGGACCATCTATTACAGAAATAGTGAAGGGTTCTTGGAACTGCGCTGACCATAAGCTGCAATTTCAATACACGGTTTTAAGTAAATTCTGTTTTCAGCTTCACTTGTCCCACATGAAAGAAAAGCTAACTTTAACACAGCAGACAAGAGTCCTTAAAGCGAAGCAAGAGGAATTTTTTCTTTAAGTGGAACATCATGGGGCTCATCAGAGTATTTAATAGTATTTTCCCTCCAGCTGTTTTTATTTATCTTTAAACTTCCAATAAAAGTTATGTTTTATTTCAAGAAGCAATCCATAATAAACTTTTCAGCTGATGGTAGTGGTTAGTGCCTGTGCCACCAACAGTGATGATTAATTCTTTGGAGAAGAAACAAAAATGACTCTTTGCTATGCAGCACCTATCACAATGAATTTGAGTAGGGGCATTTGGGCCCTACCACCAATTTTCGAATTAGAGGAAACAATAATCTCATTCCATTGCTGTATGATAATGCTGGGAACTTGAGATGGGGTCAGTTTCTTACTGGAAGGCAAACTTGGAGCAATTCCTGGTCTAGTACATCATTACTACTATTCCACAGTAATGCTCTGCCTCCCTCGGCTAGGTACTGTACAGGCATGGTGTGAGGGACAGCTCTTGTCCTAAGAACGTATTGCCCTGAGTCCTTGTGGACATACACATGCTTTTAACTCCAGGCACTGTCAGTCAAACCTTTGAATTGAATGAGATGTTTTACATGTGCCAAGCCAAGCATATGTTGAAATCTATATGGGATTTGGGCCTATATAAGCATGGGCCAAGGGTGAAGAATTTAACTATTGCTAGTACACAGTGTGTATAGCAGTTCTTTTCACCTTAAGTAGAGATGACAAAAACAGCAAGGCTACGCATAAAATCCTCGGCTAAGACATGACTTCATTCAGGCCTGTAGCCACAAAAACAACTCCTTTTGTGACCCCAGACCTCTGTCTCTTGTCTTCAGCGTGCTGTCTGTTATAGCATCCTGCCTACTCCCAAAGGTCTATCTCATGGCTTCATGGAAACTCTTCTTCCCAGTACTGAACTAGGACAGATGGGCTTAGGCATTAATTCTGCTTTTGTCCAGCTGCTGACAAGGAGGAGGAAACTATTGAGACAAGCTCGATTAGAACCAGTGGCCTCTGGAGCTCACAGCACTGCCAGTTTCCATTGAGACAAAGCAGAATACTTACCCTGGTCAACACTCTCGATGCTAATTTTGTTGTGGGTCTTTTTGGCCAGGCTCAGAGCTTATTGTTTGGTGGAGCAAAGCTGATTTATGTCCGCAATGCTGAACCTTTTCTTTGTGGAGTTGCATACCAAAACCTCATTTCGATAGTTGACAGAATATGTTTCATTACTGACTGTAGTGCATGTGCTTGGAAGAAGAAGGGCCTCCAAGAAGACATTTTTTCAGGAAGGAAGCTGAGATGGAAACTTTGACTTCATTGTGGTCAGGATTGGGCCTACTGTAGACATCTTTGTTCATCTGTGTTTGGACTTTTCATTCATCCTGCCTTGGAGCAGGAGGACAGACCAGCTGACTGACCACTTTTCACATGGTCTTTCTTTACTCTCTTCTGTGCAGTCTCTCATATCATATTTATTACCAGCTTATATTATACTCACTATCCCTGTCTTTTACAATAGTGTGCTAAAGAAGAACACTAACTTGTTTACCTATCTTCTTCTTGCCAGATGAGATGTTTCTGAAATTGAGTGCATTGTTTTATATTTGCTAAACTTACATCCATGAAAATATTGCTCTGCGTGTGTCTGTGTGCGTGTGTTACAAGAGGTGAGGTTGATGACAGGCTTCTTGTGTTTAGAGAACAAGATATGCCAATGAACTGAGGTTCGTTCCAACACTGTGGGCCAGTTTTCACTAGTTTTGTGTGAAGTTCGCTGTTCTGTACAAATGACAACTGCACATTCTCCTCCTGGAGAAACCCGGTCAGCCAGGGGCATGAAGTTGCCAAGGGCAGACTGGAGACTGGTATTTCACTGATCTTTTAATAATATGATCTGAGGCTTTGTGAATAAAGGCCTTCAGACAAATGCAGAATTCTGTGGGAAGCCAGTGGAGGGAGCAGGGGGATTAAAGGACTTGTTGGAAAGGTCTGTAGGAGTTTGTGTTTCTAGGCAAAATATGCAGTAAGAGCCAAAGTTTCCAAACTACTGAAACTTACTGCCCCTGGATTTGTTAATACCATTCAAAAATAATAGTGCTTCCTCTAAAAAAAAAAAAAAAAAAAAAAAAGGAAAGAAAAAAGTGCCAAAAAGCTATTTATTTCCAAAGAGCTAACTTTCACAAATGTGGTGAAATCTTAACTCTTTTCAATTCAGTAGAAATATTGCCACAGAATCCAATAGGGTCACAATTATGCCCTGGACCATTTGGTCAACTGGACATTAACCACAGGGCCAGCAATACCTGAGTTACACTTCTGGGCTTCTCAGTCACATGCTATGCAGATTTCACAAATTAAACAGGTCCATAATTTCCAAAGAAAACTGTAGATTTTCTTTTTTTTTTTTTTTTTTTATGGCTGTCCACATCCATCTTTCCAAAATTACCAGAAACTTTGTTTTTTATCTGTCTGTGGTCAAATGCTAGTTTAACAGAATGAGCTCACACAAGATAGTGAAAATAAATGCTGTTAGTATGGACTAGCTTCAACCTTGAGATCTGATCGTATTCCCATAGACAGCCCATCATGCCTAGCTTTTGCATGTATAAGATCATTCACTGTTGCAGATACTTAAAGCTAACACTGCACACAAAAAAAGATTTACCACAGTTTTGCAGGAAATACTTTATTGATTCACTGCCAAATCTATAGTTGCTTTTATTTGTTTGTTTTGGCAGTTGTATCCCTTCAAAAAGTTTGCTTCTGTATTTTAAAATGCTTAAGGGTATCCTTTTAATTAAATTGTTTAGTGCACATGCTATACCATGCTTTACTTGCTTAAAAGCCATATGTTGAGACACAGGAACTTCCCTTCTGCACTGTGACTTTAAGAGTAAGAAAAACATATGGTTTAGCTCAAGTTTTGTCCTAAGATTTGGCTGTGCCTCAGTTTCCTATCTCAAGGCTCTTTCTTTATATCTTTAGATTATCTAACTCTATAAAGCCAGGACAATGCTCCATTAACTTAAAGGAAAGAAAAATAGAACATGCTTGCCTCACACTTTCTCAATGTCCGAGGAAACTTCAGCAAAAAATCATAGCTTGTATCAGGTGTTTCAACTTCCTCACAACTAGGAATCTCCATTAAAAGATAACAAAGATAATTCTTAAATTCTGGTGGAAGGATTGAAATTTCTTGGAATGATTACTCTCTGGAAATCCCAGTGTCCTGGCCTCTCCTTTTCCCCCTCACCCAACACATGTACTCTTCTACCTTTGCCTTCTGCAAGTGTAAGCCAAAGGAACCCTCTGCCTTCTCTCATTCTTTCTTGTTTGTTTCTTTGAGGTGGGGTTTAAGAATATCACTGTAGTGAATTTGTGAAGTAATGCACACATGCCACTTTTTGTGCCATGACAGTTGTCAGAGTTTTGAATGTGCTTTAAGAAGCCAGTGTGAGTGCTAGGAACCTCAAGGGAATGTTTGGTACTGATCAGTAAATCCAAACCAAGGTATTTCTGACAAATTGTAACTCCAAAGTAACTTCAAGCCATAACTTACTTGCCTCATGCTGCTTATCTCCACCACAGTGCCTTTTGATTAAGCCTGGCAATATTTCAGACCAAAATAATACTCCAGCCAATGTTAAAGAGTATATTTGAAGTAAAGGGAGACAAAATAAGAGCTTATAATGGGACTTGGTTGTGATTTTAACCATGGACCATAATTATGGTTCCACATTCCTATTGTTGCATCAGTCCAAGATATTGCTTCCTCCATTGTTTCCATGGGAACATCCTGATGTGTGGCATTACCAGAAAGTGTTCAACTAATGTAAAAGGTAGTGGTTACTGGCACAACAGTACAGCAATTCTGCAAGACTAAAAAAAAAAAAAAAAAAAAAAAAAAATTACTTATCTAACCCTAGGATGCATACAGCCAGAGGACAAGGGAATAGTTAGATTTTTAATTAAACTCTCCTTATGTACTTCCGATTCCATGTAAAAGGTGTATAGCCAAAATGTTATTTACTTACATAACTCATTCTTTCTAAGAAATGAGTCTCTGAGAGTGCATTTTCCTCTATTAATGCCTGAGTTTAGTATTAACCTGAGTGCTTAAATGAATTTGCTGATCACAGCTAAGACTCACATAGACCTTATTCAACATCAGTTGCACCGTTTGGCACCTGTGGCAGTGCCTGCTTAAAGGAAGCCTAACTTTAAAGCAGTACACAGAGTTATTTTCTTTACTCTTTCCAGGAGAGTTTAGTTTCTACCTTGAAGTTAAGTTTAAAGTAAATACACACTGAGCAAGAGACAGAATACAAGCTTTGCCTTCCCACTCTCTGGCTCAGAAACAGAGAATTTTAGTCTCCAAACTTTCATCTTTATGAACTCTTTACAACAACAGTTTTGTGTTTGTTTAAACTATGTTCTTTTTCTACCACTTAAGTCAAAGGCTATCTCCTTATATAGTGCAGACAATTTAAAAAATGACCCCTTGTTTAAATAGGATATGACAGTCTAATAGAATAGTTTCTAATTATCTGTAGGACAAAACTGGCAGCACTACATGTGATGGGTAAAATGTCAATAGGACTACACCCAGAGTAAGGCACTGCTCAGCATAATTAAGTGGTCTCAAGTCCTTGATGAGTAAAGAAAAAATCTAGCTTATTTAGGAAGAGAAAGGAAAAAAAATCATGTGCAATTCTGAATTGTGGTAACTAGAGACAGACTGAAGCTGCCAACTTTGGATTCAGAGAGCTGGTTGGAGGGATATTTAATGTTTTAGCATATGCCAACCTCAATTAAGAAAGGAAAGAAGGAAACCCGTTGTTTTTTTCACTGAATGGAAGGTATTTTCTGTATAATACCATTATTTCCCACAATGCTACCAGTCTGTAACAACCAGTTGACTCAGGAAGGTAGAGGCCAGCATTTTGAATGCTGGATCCCTTGAAGATGTTTCTTAAAATAAAGATATAACTGCTTTTCAAACTGTCATAGCTATTTTGGATTTTAATTGGATACATGAATACTTCTCCCTGCTAGAATATCAGGCCCCTATTACTAATTTAGAAGTGTATCTGTAAGCACTTAAGTATGAACTTCATCCTTTCACAAATAGGCCAACTAATCCTGTGCATCTGATGCGAGGAATCTGGCCTCTGAAGTTTCCCTCTGGACTTGATTGGGCTGGGATTTCACTCAGTACCTGATAACAGCACCACTTCAGTTCCTCCTCAGCCAGCCTCTTGAATAACCAGCATGCAATCACCAAGATGGCACTGCAAAATAAGTAAGTTCCTTCACAAGGGAGGAAAGAAAACTAGGTTAAAATATGTGCTGACATAGAGGGTGCAATTCCAATGACATCAATAGAGTTGTGTTTATTTACATCACTAGAGAATTTAGAATAATCTTTCCTGCTTTGTCACAAGCATGCTAAACAAGTTTGAAGATTGTTTAAAGGCCCCGTTTTAGCTTTGTTGATTACTCAATCTCTGCAGTCATTTATTGCTCCAATACTACAAAGTAAGAGAGATTATCCCTTAATTAGGTGATTTTTATCCTTGTAGCATCTTCGACTGCACTAGACCTTCATTAAGGGTTTTTTTTTTTCCTCCCCCTGAAACTTTCTTGAATCAGCTTTCATGTTTCTCTACTCTTTTCCTTGGTGAGTTGTTGATCCAGGGACCAATGAATGTTAGTAATATATCTATTTATGGCCTAATCATTATGAATATTTTTAAACATACTTCAGAAAGTGATTTGTAGGCTATGCACTCAAAAATGCTTAATCCCTATAAATGCTTAGAATGAGTAGCTGGGAAGTTCATCTGAGTGGAAAAAACACTCTTTAAAGCCTGTGTTCTTTTCTGTGTAAAACTTCTTGTGTACAAACATGGAATAGTATCGCATCCAATTGTTACAATTTTATGAAACTAAGAGTTATAAACATATTTAGCAGTTCTGCCTGCATACAGTGCGGTTCACACAAAGGCCTTTAAGAAGTTTAAGAAGAAATGAACTTAATGGTCCTAGCTCTGTTTTAACTATGACGTGAAATAAAGATTACCAAAAGTCTCTTTGAAGGTAATATAAATATTACTCCAAGTCATTGTGACTAACAGAGAATAAAGTATTTGCCTATGTTTTTAATGAATAAAACTGTTCTTTGTGACTCTTCCTTGTCTCAGTATTTGAAGTACAGTATGCAAATTCTTAATGGAATATAAACATTAACCCTTTCCCCCCATTGCCAGTAGTAACAACAGTAATGTGTAAGTAACAGCGGAAATAAAATGCAAATTGTCCATTCTCCAATGCCACATAATCAAGGATTGACTTTAGGTCTTAATTAAAGATTTATATGAAATTTGAAATCAGTACTAGACTAGGCAGTTTGCACCACCACCAGAACAACAGAAAAAAAAAAAATTAAAGTTTAAATCATTAATATCCAAAATTAACTGCACAATGCTTCCTTCTGCTGCAAGCAAATGAGTGGACTGGAATTGTCACCATTGTAAGTCTTTTAGAAGCGGTTCAACGAGCACCTGTGAGATGGATATCACTGTGCTGATCCTACCTTGAGACATGAGGAAAGGCTACATGATCTTTGGAAGTCCTTCCCACACTTCTTTTCCAAGATTAGATGATTCAATTCATAGCCATTGCTCTTATGGAAAAAGGCAGGTGAGTGGATTCTCCTGTCTTAGATGACAAATCCATGGCCATTTTGCAAGACAGGGTACACATTTATGATCTAGATAATGAGATGTTGCTATTTGTGTTTTTATCAGCATGTCTCATGGTTGGTGCAGATTTGTCATCCTGGCTGAGTGTCCTGATTTCAGCTGGGATAGAGTTAATTTTCTTCCTAGTAGCAGGCATAGTGCTGTGTTTTGGATTTAGTAGGAGAAGAATGTTGATAACACACTGATGTGTTAGTTGTTGCTAAGTACTGCTTATGCTAGTCAAGGACTTTTCAGCTTCCCATGCTCTGCCAGGGGCACAAGAAACTGGGAGGGGGCACAGCCAGAATAGTTGATCCAAACTGGCCAAAGGGCTATTCCATACCATATGACGTCATGCTCAGTATATAAACTGGGTGGGGTTGGCCGGGGAGCAGCGATCGCTGCTCGGGAACTGTCTGGGTATCGGTCGGCGGGTGGTGAGCAATTGCATTGTGCATCACTTGCTTTGTATATTGTTATTATTATTATCATTATTTTATTATTATTATTATTATCATTTTACTTTATTTCAATTATTAAACTGTTCTTATCTCAACCCAGGAGTGGGTTTTTTTCACTCTTACTCCTCCGATTCTCCCCCCCCATCCCATCGGGGTAGGGAGAGTGAGCAAGCAGTCGCGTGGTGCTTAGTTGCTGGCTGGGGCTAAACCACGACACTGACAGAACTATTATGTTTGAGGGACCATGTTAGCATCTCTTGCAAAAGAAGTTGTGGGGGAGGGCACTTCTGAAAAGTGTAGCCAAAATGATAAGGGCAGCCTAAACAGATAAGACCCTCATTCTCTTGTTTCCAAGTGAGTGAGAAGTGGAAGGCTTTTGACCCAGAATTTTTATCTCTGACAACCTGTATTCTCCAAAATATTAGCAGTATTGGGAAGGCATTTCAATGACAAATGAAAGAATAGAAGAGATGTGCATAATCCTAAATTGTTTGGAATTTTCAATAGAAAAAAAAATCCCTCTGAGGTGCTGAAGAAAAGCAATTGATGTGTGTAGGATAGGCAGCCAGGGAGGGCAGCGATATTTTGGTGACAGAACAGTGTTTTGTGCCTGAATAAGTAAACTTGTGCTTGGAGGCATAGAAATTCCCCAGTTTCCCCAGGGCACCAAAACTCTGGAGCCAACGCTGAGTTTGTGGCAAAATCTGCAGATGTCTCTGCAGGAGAAATGCATACAGCTGTGTGCAGCTGGTTTATAGCTGTTGGCTTTGTATTGGCAACTCAGTTAACTAGATAGCTTGTTGTTGGAGACACAAAAACAATATCCACAGATGCTAACACCCTCCCCCTCAGAGGGGTTAGCGCTTGAACCGATAACAGTAAGCTTGTTCCTTACCTTGATAAAGATTTACTGCTAGTTTATGCTTTCCCTTCAAGTGTGGGAGGAGGGTGCTTTGAAATAGGGTTGTTAGCTTTCCTTCGTTCTAAAACATGCTTTGAATTGCCACTTTTATTTCTTTGTGAAAACACAGGAATAAGACACCAGGAATAAATTGCGATAGCCTTATTCAGAACTCTCTTCTGTCTGCTTCTAATATCAACCATGAGAATACTGAGACAGATAAAGTCCAAAGTTAATATGGAAGAATTTCTGACCTGGCATTTTGTGCTAAATTTCTGCTCTATGATAAAGTAACAGTATTTTAAAGTTTCTTCCTTTGTTTTTTTTAAAATCATTTTTTCTGGACAAAAAAAAAATTAGAAACTTACTTAGTTTTGAAAAGTGTAGAAATTTTGTTTCAAAGCTAATTTTATGTTCCTGTATTCTTTTTATATTATATCAACCCATGCCAAAAATAGCCATGCATAATCTGCTGACAGATTATAATATGGCATTGATTAAAAAGTTCTCTTGCTTTTCATTTGTTCATTGTTTTTGTAACAAAACACAAACTTGTAAAATTTGGGATCAAGCAGAATGTTTCAATCAGTACTAAGTAGCATCTGCCCTAAAGTCTAAAAATAATTTATTTAAACATTTTCTTTTTTTTACAGGAAACCTAATCATATCCATGTAGCTTTGGGGAAAAAAAAAGGTCACTTGCCTTGAAACCATTTTTCTAACAAAATGTTCTGTATTAAAATTTCCATATAGATCTAGTCAGCATAACTCTATAGCTGATTGAACAAATGTTCTCAAAAAAGGCTGCCAAAAGTTTATAATCCAGTAACACTTGTTGCTGGACATCCCCAATCTCTTTGACCACTTTTAATTCAGAGATTCTAGGTCACTGACCAATGACTTAACAATGTAAACTCTTCAAACTGAGTTCTTAAACCAAAAATTATTTCAGTCCATGGGAACCTTCCCACTGATGGTAACAGATGTTAAGTCTGGCCATGACTAAAGGGTAAGTATCACAAAACACCTTCATAAATCGATTTTATTGGAGATGGATGATGGAGCTGTGACTCCCATACCAACTGTTAATTCATGCTAGAAAACAACCTGATTTTTGAGAGTTACAGATTTCTTATTGACAAACCATGAACATTCTCCAATGCCCATGGGAACCATAGAAATTTTACTGGTGATTCAATGAAAGCAGGAGCATTGGAGCTCCTCTGCAATGTCATGTGGCTAATCACACTTCTGTGGAACAGCTTTTCAAAAAGTAGATAAACAGAGATAACAGGGTGTTAGTTCTATCTCAGACCAACTTATCCCTGCTTAGACACATGCAGATAATTGCTCAGGAAATGACACTTAACTGTAAGAGTGTGCAAGCACATGTGTGTGTGCATGCACATGTGTTAATAGAGAAAGAGATGCATATGTCCACTGCAACAAAAATTTGCTGTTGAAAAAAAGATGCTTGGATATAGTATATGGGACAAAATAAAAATGCACAAAAATAATTTCTCAGGAATATAACATAAATTTAACAATTTGTCTGAATAATTTAATTTGCAGATTTAAGCCTTTAGAGTTATGGTCTATTTATAATTGGAGCCACAGTCTGCATGTATTTTAAATGCAAAGAGAGGTTCCAACCAGTCAAGTTATTATATTACTCGAGAGTTTAATTAATAACACACTAATTGTAGGAGCCAACATCAAGAGCCACACCATATTGTTTCCATTACATTCTGAAACTGTTTGAAGTGATTTCGTAATTAAAAAAAATGAACTACTGAGTAAAGTGTTATCTTCTCATGAAGACATCATTTACTCTATGAGTTCTCTTACTTTGCAGGCTGTAGGATTCTTCACCAGGTTCTACAATATTGCATGCTTTTAGATCTGAATAGTAGTGCATACTCTCACACTTATGGGGAAAGAAAAGCAACTCAGTCTTTTGTTTAAAGTTCAGCTAAGCTCCCCCAGAACATAAATGTTTAGTGGCATGAGATTATTCAAAATATGAATGAGTGAATGACAGAAAATTCCTGTAAGAATAAGCATACACAATATCTCCTGAGAAAATGCATATCATAAATAGTGTGTTGAATGTGATTTAAAGATAACGTATAAACTTAGTTTTAAAATACTGATTTGTTTTCATCCATGGATATTTGCTCTAACCAAAGACTCGGGAATTTCAGAATTTGTTCGAGATAGTATAAAATCACTAAGATAGGTCTCCTGCCATTCTTGCTAGCAAACCACCACCACCAGTCCATAGCTTGAAACACAGCTGGGTGCTGGGACATAGGGCAGGGAGGGACTAGGGCCCTCCTTCCACCCACAGACTTCTGCCTTCTCTGGGACCTAGCACCCCTAGCACCTGTGAGAACAACAGCAGCTATGGTCTGCTAGGCACTGACTAGCATGCAGGATACATACCACAGAGTACCTTCCCTGAATATTTTCTCTCCCTAGCTGCCTTGCTCTACCCGGTTCTGCACAAGTAGGCTGCTTCTTCTGCCAGCACCCCTCCACTCCCCCCTCCTCAACAACCATATTGCATAACAGCAGGATTTTGCCCTAAGCTGTTGCGCTGACTCCAGAATTTTCAGTCTATAAACTCTCTGTAAATTGATAAAATATTCCTCCCCCTCCCCCTGCATTTCAAAATAAACATCCTACTAACTTAGTGAGATCTTAGGGGCAATTAAAATTAATAAATACTATGGAAACCTGATAGCTTTGCAGTGCAAAATCAATACTAAAAATAACACATATATCTTATTACTGGTTGCGATACAATACAAGCATGCTTTAAGGATTTAAAATTGCAGATATTATTGGAAAGATTGATACCATAACAATTTCTCATATCATATTAGCAAACAACAAATTCAATAACACTACCCATGCAAACCCACTAATAAGATTCAAAAATCTAGTAATATAATATTTGGAAACCTACAAATCTGATAGGATGTGTCAGTAGTACTACAAAAATTACCTGTAAATCTGCTGCAATAAATGCTGATATTTCATTCTACTCTTAAAAACCCCCACCCTTTATTTCGCCATTTCCATAGACATGTCATGTTATCATTTCATAAGAAAAGAGACCAAAAAATTATGTGACCTACCAGTTTACAAGTAGCTATGATGTTAGGTTTCTTCTTGATGGAGGATCCAGCTGAACTTATGTTTTGTTTATCTAAATAATAGCACACGTCATTTAAAAACCAAGTACATTTTGGTTGGCTTCTCCCTTTAGCAAATGACAGTTCATCATGAAATATTTCTTAAGCCCATTCAGTTTTAAAGTCCCCACTGTTCTTCAAAGGCCAGATGAAAGCAGTGTACTTCTGCAGTATATGTGCCAAAGGGCTTTGTCTCACCAGCAGGAGCAAAACTGATCCGTGTCTCTTTAAGATGTTTTTTCCTAGCTCACAGCGGGTGAAGGACATATTGGATAGGTCAAGAGGTTAAGTTCAAATTATTGTAATTTAGCAGGAGTTCAATGCAGATACCCATTCCGTAGAAGGTCTGGTTCATTAATAAACCAGAGGTGGAAATGAACACAGGAAAAGGCCCCCGGAGAGGCTAGAGAAAAGAAGGACTTGGTACGATGTTTGGTTACTTGAGGGAAATGATGTTCCTTTTTATCAGCTGTCTTCATCCTTTTACCAAGGGAGGCCACAGAGATCCCAGCAACAGTTTGGGTCCAGGCTCGAAACTGAGAATGATCAAGGAGAGAAAGGTTTCTTGCCTTCTAAGACAGATACACTGTTCCTAGATAATTTAATGAAGTTGGAGCCTAATTAGACCACATCTAATCTCTCCTCCTGCATGAACAGGACACTAGGCATCACATTACCTTACAGTTGAAATCTGAACTCCTGTTGACAGGGTCATCGTGACCTTCCATGTCCTAGAGCCAAAATCTGTCACTGATGAGTGTCATGAAATGACTTACAAAAATATCACTGCTTGCTACATACAGTGGCAACGTTTCTGGTGGAGGGTCAGAATCTCCTAATGAGGCTGGCTTCAGGCTGCCTGGGCATCCTTTACCTGAGGCAGGATTATCCTAATTCTAATCCCAGGTTTAGGGACCAAAGAAAGCCTTCAGGGTGCCAGCTGTAATCCAGTGATTCCGACCACTCCGTAGGGACTGTGTGTTTCCAGCACAACGGGAGGGCACAGTACAGGGAGTGGGCAGGGGCTGGTGAGAAGGTGCAGCCACGGGCTGTGGGGAAGGGAAGAGGGCAAGAGGGATCTTTCACGGTGTGCACAACGTCTCAGATAGGCCAGCCGTTCCTGAGACTCATCCCGCAACAGCAAAGGCTTGGTTCTGGCAGGCTCTGCAAAAGTCTGGAAAGAAACAGCAGTCACTAGAAATCCCCCTGGAGAATGTTCTGGGCACAGAAAAGAAACACATAGCTGCGAAAAATCTCTGGTATGATAGAGCATAGCGCAGCCGTATGTGAAATGGAAGCAAATTAAAAATGGATAGAATAAAGAGCTTGCTGTGCATCAGAATTTAAAAAAATATATTTTTTTTTTAATTAAAAAAAGCTTTGGAGGTTTCATTTTTGTACGTCTTATGTGAGCTTTTTGTTATTATTGTTTAGCGGAACTATTTCAGGCAGGACAATGAAAGTAGGTAGCAAAGTTTTTCCCTTTTTTTCTCCAATCCTTCTTTGACCCAGATATAAAGAGGCACCATACATGACACTGAATGCTGGCAGAAAAAGTTAAAGGTGAAATGTGGGAGTATTAACTCCCATAGCAGGAAGAGTCAGATAGTAAATGGGCCAAGGCTTAGTAATTTGCAGGGAGAACTTCAATTCATGAGTGTGTAATGAGGGTGGTTATTTCTCTAGCCTAGGTTCAGTTAAGAGAATCTATTATTTATCAGTTTTGCAAAGTTTGAATGCAGGTCTGAATTTCCATGTCTGTGTTTTATTTGCTTATCCGGCTGTATACCTCTGTAGGATTTCCAGTCTCCTTTCAGATGAACACAGGCCTAGCTATTCATTTTGAAATTATTTGCACATTAACAGATCAGTTAATTCCTCTGTCCTCTGGTGATTCATGTACCGAGTTGCTTGTTTTGATGTTTGCAACCCTCAGTTATATGAATATGGTTTAAATATATTCAAACAGTATTTTTTTTTTAAATTGTAACTGACCTGCCTTTTGCTTTTAATAATGAATAATAAGATTTGACTTTCATTTACTCCATGGCCTAGAGTCCTCTGTCTTCTCTCTTGGATTAGCTAGAACAGTAACTTCTTGGAGGTTTTTATGGAAAAAACAGTCTTCTATTAAAACTTCTCAAACATCCAAGAACTTTATAAAATGTGGTTTCTCGCTAACAAACTGCCCCTACAAAATCCCCTCTCAGTCTTATATATAAAGCAAATTCATTTTATACTCCTTGGCCACAGATTGTACCTTTGATGCAAATTTTTCACATTAGTAGCATTTAAAGCTATGTTTAATAATATTGTTGGCCCAACAGTTCATCAGTTAAGGTGATGACTAATAACAGAAAGCCATGAAAACTGAGTGGATGACTAGGGAAGAGAACAAGTTTATGGAACAAGTTTGTGTCTCAGCCCCAAAAGAAATAATTTCGAAAGGTTTTCTCGCCTCAGCTAAGAGCTGTCAGTATCACAGCTTGCGTAGCAACTTGGCATAATTTTATGGCTTTATTTGAAAGAGGCCTGGGATTAACGGGCAAAAATAAGCCCCTATCATGTAATAGATTGTTGAAATCCTGTAGTGAGCCTTTTTCCCTTCATGTTCATGCTGAAGCTCTTAGCAGACCAGCAAAGGAAGGAGTTATGCACTTAGACGAGCAGAAGCTTGTCTGTAAAAGAAGTAAATGTGACTCTTGCCACTTCCACAAGAATCCACTTAAACATGCTAATAAATGCAAAGGCATTTCTTATTGATGTTTTCACGTAATGTGTCATTTATGTTTTGGTGAACTATACTTTCAGATAGCAAGTTTTTTGGGGCTACGGTTCTTTTTCTCCCTCTATGTGTTTGTTCTGCACCAACCACAGTTTATGCAACTAGCAAAAACACGAAGTTAAGAAAGAACAGGTATACTCAGAGTACACTGAGTAAGACCTGGCCAGCATTTCTTTTGCACCATTTTGTTTTAAGAAAGGATCAGGCCAGCAAGAGCACTGCTTTGGATTTTCAGCACAGCTACGTGGTTACTTATTCTTAATGGAGATGTCCATTTCTATTACTACTCAATCACTTCAACTGCCTCTCGTAGAAAAATCCAGTATGACTGGGCAGAGGATGATAACTTGTGTATAGCATTTTAAGCCAACCCAGAGGAATATACAGGAGAGATAAAATGTTCTATTAAAAATGCATATGTTGGTTTTAAAATGTTGTAAGAAGACAACCGTTGCTATTAAACTCTGTAGGTGTTGGCTGTTGTTTTTTAAAGTCTTTTCTGTGAAACTATATTATATTTCAGTATAATCCAACTGGCTTCAACCCTATGAAATTCCGCAGGGCTTTGCCATAGGGGTGCAGCAGCAAAGCAGTAAGTGTCTATCTCCTAAAATCATCTGAGGGTCCTGCCTAAGAGGCCATTAAGAGGACAGACACACACAGACGCACACATACACAACCCCCACACAGACCAGAGCTCCCGTGTGCCCCCCTTCTCTTCCCAAAGATGGCATGTGTGACCCCTGCAGCACACCCTGCTTCTCTGGCTCCGGGCGAGGAACCTGAGTCCACCGCCAGCCAGGGCGGGAGCAGGAGCTGCTGTTGCTGCCGCTTCGCTGGGCAGCAGGCTAGCAAGGCTCCTGCGCGGCTCTCACAAATCCTCCTTCTGGCTGGGTTTTTTCTTACAGCGATTTGATCTCTTCAGTATCTCCGCCTCCGACAAAAACGTTTGAAACATTCACCTTGCGCCTGCAGAATGAAAAGGCTATTCGGCTGCGTGTGGTGTAAACTTTGTGGACAGGCTCAGCACTAAGTATGCTTTTTTAGGCAGAGAGTTCTTATAAGAGTATCAGGCACCCTACCTTTCTGTAGCACTCTGCAGAAAACTGTCCACACCTCAGGAATGTCTTTATTCACTTGAAGTGTATTAATATAGTATGGTTATTATTCTGTGTGTATATATGTGAATAACTGCCTATAACATCACTTCCAAGCACACCATCAATACAAAGTTCTGTGTGCTTTACAGGAGTTTGCTACTGTTTGCCAGTGGAGTCAGTAATTTACCTGGGATATTTCTTTACAATTGTGAGTGCAGGCTTCTTTGAAATAGAAAGATTTCCAAACTGTCTTAACTAGGGTTCCCATAAGGAAAGGTATTTCAAAAGGGGAAAAAAGAGAGGGGAATTGGATTTTTTTTTTTTTTCCACTGTGGAAAGGGCTGACAATTTGTTTCATGTTTCAGAAGAAAGGCTGTGTTCTATAAAAAAAAAAAAAATAGAACTGAAATGTTTTGCTCTAAGTATTGAGAAATTCAGTTATGTTTTTGAAAAAGAGAAAATCTGATTTTTTGCAAGCTCCACTTTCTACATAAAAACCTGTAAATGTTACACATCCCAAATTAACAGCTTGAACATTCAGAACACTTGATTCTTCCTAAGCCATTCCCATTGTTCCTGTAGGAGGGTGGGAACAGGACATGTGTTATTTTTTTCCCAGGAGAAGTGAGAGGGGGAAATATTTCCCTATTGACATCCAAATATGTTAAACATTACATAATTCAGCATGATTTACCATTTCAGTCCAAAATAGTTGGATGCTTCAGGTCGGAATGTAAAAGCTTTAACAGAACTGTGGGAAGCCTGCTCAAACAGTGCCCTTTGTGGCCTTCCAATCCTAGTGATCCCGCTGAAAGGATATTCAGTTGTCATCCTTGGATTATGCTTAATCTAGTCCATACAATCTATTTTTGTAGATTATAGAGAATTTGCTGGATTATTCAATAATGCCATATTCAAAAGACACCCTCAGAAATGTCCGAGCATTTCAGGTTCTGAAATTTGGCCAAAACAGGAGAAGACAGTGGGAACTGTGAGTACCAGTATTTTAAGTTTCAATAAATTCTGAATTTCAAAAAGTACAGAATTTGAAAACTAGATTGTTTTTAAGGCATACTGGATTGGACAGTAGGTACATCTAACATCTTTCCTTTTTTTCCCTGTGGATTGGTGAGGTTGTATCTTCTGCCTTAATATCAACACTTGAGTATTAGAAAGCTTTACTGCAAATGCTGGATGTACCAGAACGGATAAGGGTGCTGTAACCTTTGCAATAGCTCTGCTTGATTTACCTCACCCTGGAGCATGTCACAGGCAAGTGACTTGCACAGAGCCCCTCAGTGCCCTGCTCCATCCAGCCCTGCTTCCAGTAAACACAGATCTTCTTTTTCTTGGGGCTCGCACTGTGCCTGTAGTGTCTGTCGTAGTCGTGGTCAGGTAGGCTAGTAGCTTGAGAAATTTTTCCCCATATCACCTTCAGGGCCAGAGTTCAGAGGACAATCAAAGAATTGGTGCTGTAGCACAAGCAGGACTCCTGGTCTGTTGTAAGGATATATGTCTCTCTTCCTCGGCGACTGGCAGAGTTCGGGGGCTATTGAAGTCTGTCAACACAAGCTGAAACTAATGTTGATGAAACTAAGCAGGATGACTTTGACTGTCAGTTCCTCCTTGTTGGAGATGACCTGTCCATACTCACTCATGGCTTGGTTGTACTCTGCCACTTAGTAATGGTACACAGGATCCCACATTTGTGATTCCTTTGTGTGTTCCAGACTTACTGTATTTCCATTTTCTATTGCATTTCAGGAAGTAATCACATAGGAAACTAGGCAGCTAGAGTATTGTCAGACTCTTTGCAATAAAAAGCAAGCAGGTTCAAGAATTTTGGGTTTGCCTTCCAATCCAGGTGAGTCCTGAAGGTGAGTGGCACTGTGGATTCTCTTCTGTCTACTAAGGATTGAGAGGCGTTTAAGCTTTTCTCTGAGAAAGGACACAAAGAGGATCTCTGTCCTCTGCCAGCTGTCTATTTTGACAAGACTTGGAGAAACTCAATATTTTTGAAACTCTGTCCTTACCACATTTAGTTGAAATGAACCACTCAATTCAAAGCTGATGGGGAGAGCAGGGAAAGGACTGGAACGCTCCAATAAAAGGTCAATTTTTAAAATTGCCAAACAGCATCACAGTTTGGTGTTATGAAAGATAGCTAAAATAATATAAAAATCTGTTGTTTCTTAATCAGTGCATCAAAGCAGGGCCACAAAACCTGAAAAGTGGCCAGTGGTTGTGCTGCTCGGCATCAGACTGGTATCACAGAGACAGGCAATTTTAGGAGCTACTTTAGCAGTGCTGCAGGAGGGAGTAAACTGGATCTGAAGTCACCTGGTGTAGTTCATAGCCCTCTTTCATGATACCTCTGTAATACTAGATGTTCTCTATCAAGCAAATGTAGACACATGATATGGTTACTCTTACACAGGGGAAAAAAGAGACCTGTTCTCCCTGTATTGGCAAATGATAGCTTTACATCCTTTGGTAGAAAGGATGTAGTATGTATCTACAATTTCAGGAACTACTGAGTGAAATTCTGTGTTTGTGGCTCTCTAGTAGGTTCTTCATCCCAGTCATCATATTCTGAATTGTCAGCAAATCAGTTCTTTTCCAAGAGAAGTACAACGTTTGCTATTCGCATTGACCACAAATATTTGTTGATCTTTGACAGTGACATTTTATCCAAAGGAGAAAGCTGTCATATCAAACAGAAGCTAACATAGTATTATACTTTTGAGTGTTTTTTTTCTTTTTTTAAAAGTAGAATCTACCAGAGAGTGCCCCGAGTTTCCCTGTTGCACCATTTTTCATAGAGCCAAGTTTCCCAGTGGATGCGTTAATCATGTGTTTTACATGCTGTCATATCACATAACATTTTGAGTTTGACTTAACCTGGTGTGATATGTCACAATCCTACAGTATGTGTGCCCCAGGGAACTTTCAATCAGTTTGCTGAAAAACACAATTAAAGACCCACAGTGAATTGAGTTTTCATTAAAACTGTACACACACACAAAACCACATCTCTTTCTTTGGGAAATAGCACACATTATCTGTGAAGATATTAGTATTACATATAGCCTTTAGAATTTGCAAAGAAAATTACAAATACTATATTCTAATTGCTAGATTGTCTAATAAAATTACTTCAATGTAGAGCGATTTAATACCTGCAACTGTTCTTCCCATATATAGGAGTTATACTGATTTTCTTGTGCAACTGCAAAACAATATGAGAAGTGGCACTGGGATACCTATTTGGAGTGCTTTATTGTACCCTGATGCTTTGAGCTTGATCTAGTTGAGAGAAATATATGGGCAAATGCTTAAAGCATAAATCCGCAAGTCAGGAAGGCTCTGAGAAGAGCTGAAGGAAGAATTTATAATAAACAATTTCCTCCAACTCTTATTTTCAAAAATGTGCTTTTTGTGCCTATTTATTAGCTGACCGTAAAGTGCCCCACAATTGTTTCATGCAGTCAGACTTCAATGGCCTGATATTGGCTTGTGGATTGGTTGACTAACCTTCATGGGTTGCTTTGTTTTGTGTCCAAAATTAATGTGTTTTCTCCCCAAACTATTTGAAACTCATCTACAGGTCTGAGCTCTTTATTTCAACACATATATTGGGCAACGGTGGGTATGTCATTAAAGGATTATGAACATGACAAACATTAATATCTATTTTACAAAGTATTCACAAATTTTTTTTCAAACTATTTATTCACCTGTGGTTTTGAGTTCTAATGGTGGCTCTCACATTTTTGATTTTCTGTCATATTTTGGTAACATATGAGTGGCAACATACCTAAAATGCGTTAAGTGCTTTTCCTACAAATCCATTGTCTATGGGAAGTACAGTTTTAAACACAAGGTACTACTCCAAGCAGCAAGAAACAGACCTTTGTGTTCTAATTTATTTTGCTGTGGTTCTTATTTTCTATATGAAACGGGATGTATGATCATGTGCAATAGTAATAAAGAAAAAAAGACTAACAAGACAACATACTGTCTAAGCATGTGGCCAGGTTTAACAGTACGTATTTTGACACACATGTAAATACAGATAGAAGAAAACAAACACGTCTTTTTCACTGTAGATGATAGATAGACAAATTCTAAAGGGAAATGACACATTTTGTTATTCATTAACATCCAGTGATCCTTTCATGCAACACCCTGGAGGCTGAATGCAGTGACAGCATAAAAAGGTATACACCCACAAGTACTTGGCATCAGGCATCAAGCAGTTTGCTGGAAAAGAGCTGGCATATATTCCTTGATAATATGTCTCATAGGTTTATTGGATGGCAATACACTGAAGTGTCTGACCATTAAATGACATACCAAAATGCTGACATTTAACCATGTGTGCCTGTTGCAAATCACTCAAGTTTTCCCCAACTTCTATTCGTTTTCTGCTTGGAATGGTTGAAGTCCATGCTGGCAACAAGCAGAGACTAAGCAAAGTGTAAATATGTTTCATATGTGTTATGAAAGACAAAAATGTGAATTTACAAGGTAAGCATGGAGCAGAGAATTGCATTACACTGTTACAAATTAGATTAGACCTTGTTGAAAATGATAGGCATAACAGCTACTCTTTATTTGAGAGAGAGATATATATAAAATAGTCAATCCTCAATTATAGAACCAGACAGCTGCCTCCAAATGAAACATAGATATCTGTTTTATGCAATTAAAAGATGCAAGAGGGTGAAATGTCTTTGCTCATACTGCTTTGTAAGAGTTTGTGTCCCTAACTGTAAGAGAGATGTGTATAAAGAAAAACTAAGAGGGAAGTAATGACTGCATGGGTGTGCAAAAGTTGCTGAAATAGAGCTTTTAGATCACATTTTAGCTAAAAAAGGCTCTAGAGTTAGGAACAAAGAAGCTTTTTACATCTTCCTCTGTTCAGAGAACTAGGACTTCATACAGTCTTTGTAACTAAACAGGTAACAAAAACCAATGTCCATAAAGAAGTTCTAAATAATCACAGAAGAGAAAGGAAAACTCAGACTGGTATATAGAGTTTTATACAGTAGTGTTAAGGTAAGTGCTCTTAGTCTCCTCCAAAAGGGGACATAAGTATTTAATGGCCACATGTTCAAAACTGATTAAAAAATTCTTAATACCTTAGAATCATTTCTGCAGAAAATTATTAATGCAAATATCTGAGTGAAGTGTGCGTGGAAGGAGGCAGAGTTGGCAGAGTACAGTATCTGTAAGGAAGAATATTAGGATGGCAACAGCAAAAAATTTGATGGGAAAGATCTACAGTGAGCTTTGCAAGGGAACACAGAGAACTTGGGAAAGCGATTCATGATAGAGTAAAATGAAGAATCATACTATTACTGGCAGAAGGGAGGGAGTTTGAGATGCAACATTGCTATAAACCACTAGTACATTAACTGGTTCCTGATGGAAATATTAGCCCATTTTGTGTGTGTGTAACTTTCTAGAAATCCAGGAAAGGCACCAACTCACATCCAAACTGGTGGCTACTCTCTGGGGTTTGGAACGAGAGGGATTTATAATGGTAATGAAAAAATCACTATGTTATTGCCATAAAAATTAAACCTTGCTGATACATTGCTGTCAGATTTATTTCAACATTACTACTAGTAGATATTTTATTTCTGTGCCATGTATGGTCAAAATGTTCTGTGCTACCCTTCATTTTTGTTTACTCACTACTGTAAGTGCCATCAACTGAAAAGCAACTGTGGAACTGACATTGGCTTTGTACACAAAAGCACCTAGTACATTTATGTGCAAACCTGTAAAGTAGCCTTTTGTACGTGTAAAAGAAAGTTGCCTTTGTGTATTGTATGGTGCAGACAGGCACTTTGAGCTAAAAACCTCAGCTTGTCACAATGTAGCCTGACTCTGAAATGGCTGTCCTAAAAGTTTCCCTGAATGTCCTATTAGCAGTGTCGTGGTTTAGCCCCAGCCAGCAACTCAGCACCACGCAGCTGCTCGCTCACTCCCCCTGCCCCGATGGGATGGGGGAGAGAATCGGAGGAGTAAGAGTGAGAAACACTCCTGGGTTGAGATAAGAACAGTTTAATAATTGAAATAAAATAAAATAGTAATGATAACAATAAGAATACAATAATATACGAAGCAAGTGATGCACAATGCAATTGCTCACCACCCGCTGACCGATACCCAGACAGCTCCCAAGCAGCGATCGCTGCTCCCCGGCCAACCCCCCCCAGTTTCTATACTGAGCATGACATCATATGGTACGGAATAGCCCTTTGGGCAGTTTGGGTCAACTATTCTGGCTGTGCCCCCTCCCAGTTTCTTGTGTACCTGGCAGAGCATGGGAAGCTGAAAAGTCCTTGACTAGCATAAGCAGTACTTAGCAACAACTAAACCATCAGCGTGTTATCAACATTCTTCTCCTACTAAGTCCAAAACACAGCACTATGCCTGCTACTAGGAAGAAAATTCACTCTATCCCAACCAAAACCAGGACAAACAGGCAAACTTCTTTTCCTTCTTGCCTGTAATATACACATACATCCCCCTGCAGGAACTGACATCCTGCTCAACAATTCAATAATAATAGAAAGTGATTTGCCCTTTTAGAGGCTTACTTCCTGAGCAAAATTTGCTTTCCCTTACACATTCCATGCAAATGGACATTGGAAGGGATTGATGACCCCAACCGTTGTCAGTCACAAGTGACATCATTTGGGCGTAATATTTAGAAGATTAGTAACATCTGGGTTTTTTAAGTATGGTTAGTAGCAACCCCTCCAGCCTACTTCAGCCATATGGGTTGCTTTGTATGCACAGCTAGGCACTGTACACCGCCAAAGCTATGCTGGAGAACAAATGTTTCCTTCAAAGAACACGGCTAAAAAAATTGAATGAAAAATTGTATAGTCATTCTAATTTAGTCAGAAAGAGCAGATGCAAAACCATATTGCTGAAGAAAGTTTGTTGTTAAATGACACCTTTACCTTATGACTATTATTAATAACAAACGTTATTATTACTGAAGTGTTTGTATCATGTGTCAAAAGTCTTGTTGCTCAACAAGACCATCAAATGAGGAAAAAGACATTCTGACTTTAAGCACAGCATTCTGGTGATTTGCTTCTTGGTGGTCAGCAAACTATTGTTAATAATTGTGAAGGAAAAAGCCTGAATAAGTGCTTCATATATCCAGAAATTCTAGCCTGTAAAAATCCCCAGCACCCCATTCTGTTCTCATTTCCTGAAGTGCAAGCTCACTATAATTCCACTGATCCTCGTCAAAAGAAAATGGGTTTACCCCTTTGGGACATGGGAAACAGAATGAAATCCCTGCACTTCAAAATAATAATGCAAATGGCTGCTTTCATATATTTATGCTGGGAAGAGGTACTCATTTAAAAAAAAAGTTTAAGAAAATTGGTGGGCTATTGGTGGTCTATAAATTAGGGGAAAGATGAGGAAGGAAAGCAGAATATTTGTTTTTTATGTTTCTTCTTTTGACAAAACTCATTTCAGCAATTTGAAAGAATGTTAATAAAAGAACATGAACAGAGTTTCCTCTTGTTTGTGGAATACGGATTCCCTCCTTCCAGAGCTCAGAGAAGAAGGTTTGAGGTTTCCAAATGAGCCTCAGTAGCTGTAACTCAATTGCTTTCATTGCAGCACAAGTTTTTACATTAGATGTCTTGCTCTTTTTCTTATGTCTAGTCTCTACAGATTCCTGAACAAATTTGGCATGGGCTAATGAAAAATGATCTCTTTTTTTCTGCATTCATGTCTAAACCAGTCATATCATATCTATTACACAGAGCAGAGTATCTTGAAAATTTTCTTACACTCATATTGAATATAGTCCTGTGCATTCGAACGTAACCTCTTCTATATCCCTAATTTCTTCTTTTGCATTTTATTACTAGGTTGTAACTAAAGAGTCTGCTTTGTTAATACCTATTACACTTTTGATAAATTAACAGCTATTATATCTCCTAAAAATGGGCACATTTCCAAAACATCTGGTCAGAACAGGTCAGGACTGGCCTCTTCCTCTTCTCGCAGGAACAGTTGGGGCTGATGCAGTTGTAAGCATTAGAGTTCCCAGGGGAACGTTACTTTACCTAATGTACTGGCCGAATGGCACGCTTCACTTCCACAACACCTGCTTACAGATTCCTTGCTGCCACTCAAACCCAAGCCAGCAGAGCATGGGAAATTTGGAACAGTGATAAAAGCACACACAGAATAACTTGGGAGAGGATGACACGGTGAATGGGAATAGGGCACACTGAAAGGCATAGGCATACAATGAGGCAAGAAAGAGAAAAATGTCCAGCATTAAGAGGTAAACATTGTCTACCTAATTGTGACTGACAATTATCCCTTCTTCCTACAAGAGCTAGGTGTGGTATTGATTTCTTTTATGTTGGTGATTACACCCGGGCACCACATCCTTGACCCACAACGAACACATTTCCATTCTTAAGAAGTTTTTTAGTGTTTTCCCTTGCTATTTTGTCAGAATGTATCATCTCATACTTTGTAAACCTTAGGGAGACTTGAGAAAGTTCAGGCAGTTTTGGATTCAGGATTTCAGCATCTAGCCCAGCAATGTGATAATCACCTTTGCAGCCTGCTAGTTTTGCCTGTTTGAGGTGGTGGTGTTGTTTACAGAAACTCGTTCACTTGGTATAGAATGGCAGCTCTCAACTTCTTATCTCAAATAACCTGGACTATTGGTTAGAGCAAGTGGTCAAATGGCAATAATTCTCCTTTGTTACAATGCAGAAAAAAAAAAAAATCACTGATCAAATATGAAGGAGAATTAGACCCACACTGACCTCTCCTCTGAAGCTTTGGTGGGGTAGAGAGCTTGTGATTGGCATTTCTTGTTGGGTAGGAAGAAAAACAGTATGGAACTACCTGTATGTTTCTGCCAGGCCACTGTCACTCATTAATATCTAGCTTTTTACTGACCTCCTTGACTCTCTGTGAGCAGGAAAGCACGCTGTGAACATCAAGAAAGTGAAGTGTCATTTTCAAGTTCTTTGACTTCAGATGGTTTTGGGAAGTGTGAGGTATTTTTGACTGGGCTTTCTTTTTTTTTTTTTTTATTATTCCTCATTAGGAACTCCAGGGTAATTGAGTCTGGTACTTTTCATTGTCAAATGATAGCAAGCAGACAGATAACATTAAAAGCGCCTTTCAAGTGCTCTCCTTGTGCTATATTTTCACTTGATCAACTACTCTTCTTACAGGCCCAAACTGTGGTGGAACAGAAGCAATGGCAACAGGTTGGGAACTGACACAGCTGTATTGTGGCTAGAAGCAACCATTCTATATTGTGTCCTTTCCTTAACTCCAACAAGCAGAATTTGTCCCTTGCTATTCCTCTGAACTCCTCTTTGCATACCAGACTGGGAGAAAAAGGGCTGGAAAAACAGGTGGAAACTCTGGGATCTACCTGTGTCAGGTCTATAGATGCTGGTGTGAGGTTGTGCACTTGATTGATTGTGCAGTTTGATTCCACTTTTGTTTTTTCAAAGAAGACTTCAAGGGGAGTGAAAAGATTTTTAGCAAATTAAATTAGCAATGCACTGTGAGGATTTTTTGACCATCTCTTTGCTTTCCAATCCCAGCCTGAGTGGCTCAGTGTGCAGTTACTGTTACCACAGTAGGTTTCTTGCATTCTGGTCTTGGCCCTTATGCTCACCTTCAGATATGTTGTACACTGGGAGTCACTAGTGCCAGCTAACATCTTCACTGGAACAACCATGACAGGTAATGTGAGGGGTTTATCTCTGTTGAACTTCATTGTGGTATTCACGTCTCATTCTTTTTCATTTCCACATAAAAGTTGTAGTTGCCAGGGTAACTTTTGGCAGAGTAGTGGTGAAGATTATTCCCTCCATGAAGATAAAGGTGTTGTCTATGTGAGGTAAATGTGGGCTCCTGGTTTGAGGAATATTTGAGCAGTATTACAAATACCAAATAAGCTTTGTCTGTTTTTCCAGAGCAAAGTGGATACATATAGTATTAATCCATAAAATCTAGGTCCAGACTCAAATTCATTCTTCTTTCAGATTGTCTTTTTGAATACTAAAAATAAACAGGATCAAGCCACACTGCCCAGAATCTGGATGTAGGTTTTCCCAGAGTTTGCATTTGAGATTCATACTTTTAGGTTGGATCCACACTAACACCAACCACAGGAGTTGTCAAGCTGCAGGACAGGTAGAGACACCATTCCTCATGAGTTAATAAAAGGAATTCTACCCTGACAGCATTTAAAATTGATGTGACCAATAAACCCATTTTATTTCTGGTCTTTTCAGATGTTATTTATGAAATATATGAAATAATATGAACCAACTCTTATTCAGCAATGCCTTGCATTCTTCTGATAAAATACAAGATTTTCTTAACGGTATCAAAGTCAATACTTCTTAGTGAAGTTTAGTTTTTGGAAGTACACACCATTACTAGATACCCTTTGGATTGTACTATTAATTGCTTTATAAACCTGTTGCCCATACAGAATTAAAGCAATTTCATAAAAGCCAAATAAGGGTATAAATTAAATATTAGAAGACCTGAATATGAAATAACTATCTACGCAGAACAGCTTTTGTTCTCTGTTCAATCTTGGTTGCTTAATTTTGTCAGCACCTTCTGGTGGCAGTTTGATTTACCGCTTTTGAAGTCAACAGCACCAACCTCACAGTATATCATTGAGGTCTGTAAGTTGTTAGGCCCAGAGAGATTGGGCAGTTTATTTTCCACATACCCCTGACGTGTCAACCGTGTGCATCAATATGATTTACACACTGAGCACCCATAGACTAATAACAGTGTCAAAACTTGCCTTTTGCCAGCTAACATTATGTGTGTTATAGGGAAAATGTCCATGTGAAAAATCAGGCTGGCCCCAGTTTGCTTCCACTTCTACGTTTTTTTACACTATTTTTATTAATTTGTTTTCCTGGAGTTTATCTGAGTCACTCTTAGTGATGTTCTGTATTTCACTTGGGTTAAGGATTTAGGTTTGACAAAGAATTCTACATTTAAAAAACAAAACTAAACAAAATCTTTTATGAGACTGCAAAGAGAGGAGGGCCAGAGACCAAACCTACAGGCACATGAACTACTTCAAGAGGTATGTTATTCTATGAATGTACAGTTGGTCAGCTGCTTTACATTAACTGCTTGTGCCCACACTGCTACCCCAGTGTAATGCTACCCAGACATTTGCTGGGGAATAAGTGGACAAATGCTTGTGACAATTGTGATGCAATTTCTCCCCCTAGCTTACCTTATGGAAATGTGCCAAGTGCAAATAAAACAGTACAAAGGGAAATTTCCCCCTGAATTCTGCTGCAGAGACCCTACACAGCCTTGGACGAATGTCCCAGGTTTCTCATTACGCAAGTCAGTATGTTAGTAAAGCCAACTAGAAAGGCTATCAGACTCACGAAAAGCTGAGGTACTGGATGGCCTTTGATCTTCGTGTGAGTAATATATCTTTGATAGACATTTAGTCGTAAGTGGAGCTGAATATAAAACCATTTCTGTGCCAACATAAAAAAATACCAAATAGACATGAAAGGATGGAAAAGTTTAAATAAGGTTTAAAAAAGCCAATGTAAAGAAACCAAAATAAATGTATTACATGTAGTCTATTACAAACTTTGTAGTACTTCTTTTTCACTTTTCTCTCTAGCCTCCTGCCTCTCTTTTAAACAGACTATCTTCTAGAAAATCCCCTATTTTCTTTTTTCACATCCATCCTTTTCTCATCAGTACCTAACTGGTTTACAGCCAGAGGTCCAAACAACAAAGACCTTTCCTCAAGATGGATGAAGAACTTGCAATTGAGAGATGACTTCAAAAAAGAACATTTCCCTCAAAAGAAATTTCTCTCCTGACTCTGCCTCCATCACAAACTGAGATAATTACCAGAAAGTTCGCAAGTCTTTGACACTGTTCAAGTCAAAATCTGAAATTTAGGCCAATTTCAGGTTCAATTCTGTGCTTAAGAAACCTGTCTTAACTGAATGCAAATCCAATTGCAATGACTGCTTTCTCCTCCTCTGTCACTTGCTACTGTTCTGTGGTATCTAAGTCATGCAGTTTGTGAATTAATTATGGGGGTGTGTGTGTATTTTATTTTTCTGAAGAACAGTGAAACTAACATTTCTCACTTCAAGTCTGCCAGTATCATTGCGTGCACACCCTTCATAACTTTCTGATGAGATTGGAGCCTTGCTGTAGTTTTCTAAATCCAGATCTTCTATTCAGTCAGCAAAACAGTCTCTGTCCATGTACAGAGCAAAATCACTGATCTTTCTAGATTTTTTTTTTTAAAATAATCTAATTTTAAGTGCTTTAGACACTAATTACACAGCAATGGCAGCCATTGCCTAGCTGGATTGGCTTAAAAGCATCATGCAAAATGCTGACTTGCAAATTAACTTGCCTTGGCAACCAGGAGAGATGTCAATTTGAAAATAAGTGGCAGTGTATAATTTCACCTCAAAAGGCCAGGGTTTGCTGAAAAGTGATACACACATTCTCATGATGAAGGATTTGTTATGCTATTGACCATTGACATAAGTAAGTAAGAAACCATTATTCTGAGGACAAAAATAAAAATAAATCAAAGCTCACTTTCCAGCTGTCTATAAGAAGAAGAACTTGCTATTGATGTAATTTCTGGCTAAAATTACTTAGGTATGTGCCAGCTGCTTTGTCAAAAGTGTGGGTCTACTTACTGAAGGCACTAGGGCTACTCACTTGTCAAACCAGTGATAAAATCCAAAAGGAGGAGGCCTAGCTTAAACCTCTCCTTACAAGCAGGGACATGAAAAAAGTTCATACACAGACACATGCACAAATCTACACCCTGTTAATGCCTTTATAAAAAGCCTGTTTGCAAACATTGTAGTTAGGGGGTTTTGTATGATGTTAGGGTCAGAGATGTATGAATTGCTCCATGAAATTGAGAGTTCATATTGGTGGAGTTAAAACTGAATGGCGTGATCATGACTGGATGGGGCTGTGCAGGGACTGTCAACAGCTAGTGGCAGACAGCAGTACTCTTTGCATCACGGTATTATCTCATTGTGAGGCTACTGTGAAGGAGGCTCTTTGTTCTGGGAACCCAGCTCAGACAGAGGAAATTGTGGGGAGAAGAGATGAAAATTCTCTTGCTTTATCCGTCCTTGCAGTATGTCAGCCTCCAGATTCACCCTGAGGTTGCTGTGCAAAAGCCCTGACTCCTACAGGGATGGGAGGTGGCTGACAGCAACGCAGAGCTCCGACCAGTCTCACTTTCCCTGTAGCCTTTATTTCCTCCATCTCCTCTCAGTTGCTTTCTTTTAGAGCAGAGAAGAAATATTCCAACAAGAAAAGCCATCCTTGGCCCTTCAGTATGATTGTCTAAGTGTCCTGGTTTCGGCTGGGATAGAGTTAATTTTCTTCCTAGTAGCAGGCATAGTGCTGTGGTTTGGATTTAGTAGGAGAAGAATGTTGATAACACGCTGATGGTTTAGTTGTTGCTGAGTACTGCTTATGCTAGTCAAGGACTTTTCAGCTTCCCATGCTCTGCCAGGTACACAAGAAATTTGGGAGGGGGCACAGCCAGAATAGTTGACCCAAACTGCCCAAAGGGCTATTCCATAATATATGATGTCAGGCTCAGTATAGAAACTGGGTGGGGTTGGCTGGGGAGCAGCGATCGCTGCTTGGGAGCTGTCTGGGTATCGGTCGGTGGGTGGTGAGCAATTGCATTGTGCATCGCTTGCTTTGTATATCATTATTATTATTATCATTATTATACTGTTACTATTAGCATTACTATTTTACTTTATTTCAATTATTAAACTGTTGTTATCTCAACCCAGGAGTGTTTCTCACTCTTACTCCTCCGGGGCAGGGGGAGTGAGCGAGCGGCTGCGTGGTGCTGGGTTGCTGGCTGGGGCTAAACCACGACAGTAAGTGACTGCCTGGGCGGCGTGCCCTGGTGTGGCTGGGAGGCCATACGGCTATTCGGGCACATCGGCGCCCCACGGCACAGCTGTGCGGGCGAGGGCAGCAGTGGCTGCTGGGGGACGAACCCTGCTTCAGGGCTTTCCCCTGCAAACCTGTGAGGGGACAGGAACCCAGCCTTGTCTCAGGAGCTGTTGTTGTTTAATACTCACGCGTTGGACAGGAGGTGTTTTGCTCAGCCCTCTGAACTCTGAAAGCCACGTTCATACTTTGTCTGAATGGAAACTTTTTGGAGAATGAGAAGGAGTGAAACAGACTTTTTGGTTTTGCTGACAACCCTGTGGTTTGACAGTGGCCTTGGATGTAGAAAGCTCAGGATCGGGTTCCTCCTCCAGCTAATTCTGAGTAATCACAGATAAAAATCAGTGATGAAAATGAGTAAAATGTGATTCAGGCTGAGAAAGGACCTCAGCCTTGGTCTTTTAGTGTCCTTGGCTGTGGTACGCAGACATGCACTCACTTACGCGGGCATTTTCACCAAAACAGTCTAAAGAGTTTGTGTTTACTCCAGAAAAAGAAACAAAAGCAAACCAAACAAAACTAGACATGAAGACACGAAGTCTTGAAAATTAATGTAGCGTGGAATTATTGTCCTCCAGTCAGCTTTAATTGCTAGTGCAACAATTGATGATTAGAATTCAAAAATTCATATCCTACATGTATTCTTCAATTTTTGTTTATAATTTGTCCTCCCAGCAGATCCTCCTTACAGTAAGTTTATTTATCAGAGTATTCATGGAAAGTAGAACCCAAAGGGGTTGTAAATCCAAAGTAAGTGAATTTGTTTAAATATCTAAATCAACATTTGTGTGATGTATTATTCCAGCTCCAGTCAGCATTCTGGACTAGAGTGTGATGGAAAATAATTTTCATAAGAAATTTTTAAAGATGGAAATTAATTACAATTCAAATGTCTAAACTGTACTATGTAAAGAGTAATTCTTGTTTCTTTTTTGAATCAGGAAATTTGTCAACATCTATTGCAAAGCAGTATTTACATCATTAAAAAATATGGTTAAAATCCAGTGCTTAAATTAAGTGACAAAAATTTGACCATAAAGTAAAACTTGAAAAATATCTCTAGGTTTTTTTTTTTTTTTTTTAATTAAATAATAATAATAATAAAAAAAACCCACCCAAACAATTGATCTGGTTCTATTTTGGACTTTTCAGTTTGTTAGAAACATGTTAACTTGAACATTTTCCAAAGATATTGAAACATGATACTAATCTAATACAGTGAAACTTTGATTTTAGACACTATGTAAATGCTGTATATTAAAGTTTGTTCATCCAGAAAGGAAAGGATATGCGCTCTTCTAACTGGTCTAGCACTGTTGCTTAGTATTGCAGTGTTGCCTTTTCGTTTTGGAAAGGAGAAGAAACATTTCGAACTGTACTGAAAAGTCTGTAAGGTGGGTGGGGAATTTCAGGAGGTTGGCTGTAAAACTTCATGCTCACCCCAAATGTGTTTCCATGGTCAGCTGCACACTTTTTTGCTATGAATTCATTTTAGCCACGTTTGCTGCTTACCTGCCGCAAATGCAGCAAGGATCAGTGTCATCTATGTCTAATGCAGTTGTTTCAATTCTTTTTCTTATTAAATGTGTGTTTCAAATGACTGGCACCATAGATTACATTCCCAGCAGACTCTTAGACTTTTGCTTAAATTCATGTAGATCAAGAGTTATCCTAAAATCAGCAAGACATTCTCATTATGTAAAGTTAAGCGTATGTTCAAGTGTTTGTATTATCAGGGCTAATCCATAAAATTGAGAACAAAATAGAATACACAGGATGTACAACATTTCTATAGGAACCTATAACTGTATAAACTTAAACTGAATGGGTAGTTTATACATTAATTATGTATGTGTATGTATGCATATATATATCTATTAACATGTTGAACTCGCACACTGAGATTTTTAAATTGGCATCATCAGTGCTAAATACATGCCAGGATTAATTATATGACTTCTTTTTCTTCCCAAAAGTGGGTTGCAGTAATACCTGTTGCAAGGAGATGTGATTAACATTGTTTGGGCCCTGTGGCATTGTATTTTTTATTTATTTATTTCTGAGAGAATCCCTAATCCCTGCTTAATTTTATGAACTGTCAAAACGATTCTAAATATCTCTCTGGTTTGCATTTTCACCTCAGGACAGGAGTCCAGAGGTACAGATTTGTTGTACAACAGTGGACTTTAGGCAATTTTCATCTTTTAATGCCTGCAGCGTCTGAGGTTGAATTTGTAATAATCACCAGATTATCTCTAAAGGATCTTTCTGTTATACTTGCAAATAGTTCTGCAGGAAAATGTAAAAGATATAGAAGAAAAATAATTTATTAGGTGCAGGAGATCATTTTGTCACATAATCCCAGATGGAAAAGAAAACAAATGCTGATTTCTTTTTTTTAATGACAGTTGAAAGATACTATGGGAAAGATATTTGCTATTCTGGTAAAGTCAGATGCTGGTCATCTCAGTCCCCTAGTTAGACCTTAAAATGCAGTAAGAAAATGTGCAAAAATAACACTGTAGCTAGAATTTTACTTTAGCACAGGAATGGATTGTTCAAATGGTGTGTACAACCATAACAGCTAACAAAGTAATGTGCCTACACAGCTACTGATATGGCAGGTACATAAGGAAAAAAAGGTGTGGATATAAATTAACCATAGGTGAGAGTCTTATTATTTTTAATAGAATATGAATATACTTCCATTATATTTTGGGGAGCTATGAACAAATTGGGTGATACTTAGGGTCAGAATGGGGAACAGAAACTGACAACAGATTCCATGTAGTAACTGTTGTGTATGAAAGTTGGGTGATAGGACTCATTAACATTTAATAAATGTTGATAAATAACTTATTTATTATTGGTTTCATAAGTTAGACACAATTCAGGTGTAATTTGTGGGCTGTTATAATTTTCTGAAGTTTGTATTGTAGTGAGCAATAGAACCTAATTTCTTTCTCAGATCTGGGATGTGATTCCGATTTTGCTCATATTGTAACAAATTCAATTGAATCCCGCTAATGGCATCAATACAAATTTACACCAAAATAACTGATAAAATTGAGGAAGATGGACTGACAAAAATTGTAGGCTGTGCCTTTGAATCGAAATATTCCTTCCTTTATGCATAGATCAATCTCACACAGATCTTACAATTTTAAAAATATTTGGTGATGCATCATTTGGTGGTCCTGGACAGAGGATGGAGGTTAGCCTGCTAGTACAGAAGCTTTAAAAGATGTAAAAGCGGGCCATGGGCAGCCATGTATATTTGTCATTAAGGCGACCAAGAAAGGATGCTCCATGGGCATGTCAAGAGGCAAAACTGTGGCTGGACACTCCGCAGGTTGAGTAGGGAGTCAGTGTCTGGTGCAGGAGGAAGTTGGGAATTGAATTACATGGATAAAGGATAAGTGCACAGAAATTACTAAAGAGAAAAAGGATAAGTGCACAGAAATTACTAAAGAGAAACAGATAAAGATGGGTTTCCTGTTGTTCGTACATCTGAGGGAGTTAAGCTTCAGTTGGGATAATAAAAAAAAAAATCCAGAGGGATAGTACCTGTCTATTGCACAGAAAAAACAGCAGTTGCTATTGTAAGCTAATGTATCATAATGAAGTCACCCTGGATAGCCTGTCTCCTGAAGCACGGGTCAGGCTACACAGAAGCAAAGTGGTCTGTCTCCAGTAGAGTTTTTATTGTTGCTTAGAAATGCAGGCTGCCCCATGCATCTTCATCTGTACTTGAAGAGGGAGGAAAGAACAACACTTCTTTTCTTGAGCTCCACCCAAAGCAGTATGTAAGAGATCAAAACTTATGAAACCGGGGGATAATTAAAAAAGACCCAGCAGCGGAAGGGTAGAACATGAAATCTGTCTGAAGCAGCATGCATATCTGCTCCCATCCTGCTGCTAAGCTCAAAATGTCGTAACCTGAGGAAATTCTAGCCCTTCTTTGTTGCTGAAGACTGAAACATAGTTTTTTTCACTTCTGAGTAGTTACTGCTGTTAAAATGGAAGCCAAAAAAGAAACCAGGGTATTGAAACTCTGTTCCTACGTTCTAGTTGCATGTTTTGACAAATGTGGGACAAAGCAGGGAAGTTTGAAACTGGGAAGCCAGATGATCAAAATATTATCTATGGCCAGATATGTAGAGACATTAGGTAGTCATCAAATACTGCCGGTGCATTGAAGGTATAAGACTAAGGGAGAGCACTCCATTTGTTTGTTTTGTTTGGCCAATGTGTTAAGTAGAATAACTTACGAGGAATGTTAGAATTCATCCCTTCTACTTCTTTTGCTAACAGGTTAGCCCTCGACCAATTCACATATCTAAGGTTTTATGTATTATTAATCAAAAGAGTTAAAAAGTCAATCCAATCTGGTTATATACAGTAGTTCTTGTGGTTTTCGAACCTTTAAATAATTTATGGTGTCATCACTTTCCCAGTGGATGTCAGGCTGGTAGAATGTCTGGAATCAGAATCCCACTGGGAAAAAAAGAAACATAGTCAGAAAAAGTAGTAATTTTTTTTTTTAATAATAGCAACTCCAGCCTATTGTATCATCACTATCAGTCTCTAGAGAGATCATTTCTCTGAAAGAGAACTTTTTCTTATACGAATCCTTTTGGGATCAAACAATCCTGACAAATCTATACCTACACAGTATTCTAACTGGCTAAGGTTGTGCGTGTGTGTTCAGCACATATACAGATGTGTCTATTTAAACAAAAAAAATTCCTAGATCTCTATGCAATTAGTTCTATATAAAAGTATACAGTACCCAATATTTAAATCTGTCTTAATCTTCTGAAACCAATCATAATTCATAATAGTTTTTTTCTTTTTTTTTTTAGAAATTATAATCTAACTGTAATTATCACTGTGGTGTTGACATCTATTCAGCCTTTTTTATTTCAGACACATTTGTTCTGTTTCTTTTGAAGCAGTAAGCCACCACAGTTGATCATTGTAATCTTAAATGGCTTTTTTTTTTTTTTTGGTAAGTGTGTCCCAAATTCATTCAGCCATTTTTGATTATGTGAATTTTGGGGAATCTACTTTTGAGCTTTTTTAATCTTTCTAGGTATTCAAGAATATCATAAAAAAGTGATTTAAAAATAATACATTCAATTTAAAAGTATGTTAAGAAATAATGGCTTTATTTTATGTGATAGAATACCAGATTCTGCCTCTACAAGTAAGAGACTTGACTTCTATTATTGAATAGACTGCTACCATATATTTAACACATAACCTCCTTTCAGAATTAAAAACCTCCTCTCAACCCAGAAAATCATATATTCTTTCTCCATGCAAAACAAGGTCATTGAAGACCAGGTATATGTGACAGGTACTCTGCTAGTTCCCCAATAGATTATGAGGTTTTATACCTCTTTGTTTTGCACCATAGATTTGTATCTTGCAATCAGTATCCCATGCAATGCTTTTTTTTTTTTTTTTTTTTTTTTTTTTTTTTTTTTTTCTTTTCCCCCTAGAACCTTTCAATAACAAACCGAGGAAGCATCAGTTAAGAAAATTGTGATCTTCTAACACAGCTGACTTCCCTTTCAGCTGCGAAGTCTCCATACTCACTCACTTCAGCCAGGACCACAACCTTTCCTGCTGCATCCAAATCCTGCTCTCCTACAGGTCTAAGAAACTTTGCTTCCTGACCCTTCACTGCAGCTTGTCCAGTTGCTGACAGAACCAAGTGTATGTCAAGAATGTATTTCTACGTGCAGGCAGCCAGCCAGCCTAGCAATGTCCTGCCTGAAGTTCAGAATTATGCATTTATGTAAATCAAGACTGGCCTTAAATGTAAGTAAGGAAAGTAAGCTTTCTGCAGCTATGAGATATTTGTCATATCATTATGAACGGAGGTTGAGAAAGTTTGGTAGATGAAGGAGGTGGATGTTTCACTTACAGAATCAGGATTTGAGCCCCTTATTCCTTTAAAAACAGAGACAAAAATAGAAGCATAAAATGTAATATTATAAAAAATGAAAAAAAAATTGAAGGATTTAGGTGCATGCATATCATAAAATTCCCTTAGTACCACTAACTCAGCTGTATTGATGACATATATTGACTCATATTCTGCTTTCAGCAACACTTGTGTAAATCCAGGGTACTGCAACTTCAGTCACTTTGGTGCAATTGCTCTTGATTTACACTCGTGTAACTGACAGCGTTTGACCCTTAGACTATACATATATCTTAAATTATGCATTTAGCTTCCTGAGCCGCAACTGAACAATAAGGCAGTGTATATATCATCTGGTATGTACCATGCATCAGCTTAATGTGGACATTTTAGTTTTGCAATTCTTCTACTCTTGTGCTGCCATTCTCATACTTGAAAGGGTATTAAATTATATATAAATATAAACACACATACACACACACATGCATACCCTTTTAAGAAATTTGTGTGATTCTTAGATCATGTATGGCTCCAGAAAGCTGTGTACTTCTGTCATCTTTCCTAAACAGTGTGTGCAAAACATGGTTGAGTAGTGCGTGAGTGTTTAAATTGATCTTAACTAGCACTCTCCAGGTGATCGGAACATATCTTGCTGTTCACAAGGATATTCCTCTCCTAGTTTCTTAACTCTAAACAGGGACAACGTTCCACACTGAACATGTGAACCTGACTCAACACAAGATTACTGAGATGAGGGACAAGAATAGAGGTGCTCTGAGTCCTGTGTTGGTTTTGGTCATATTTATGGAGCACAAGTCCCCTCTTCATGTGGTGGGGTCACAGCTGTGGAGCTCTTCTTTTCCCAGGGTAGATCCGGCCAAATACTGCAATATCAGCCTTACCTTGTTGTCGCTCTGCCTAGCTCTGATTTGCACAATGCTTCTCCTGCAACCGCATTCCCAGAAGCTTCTGCTGAAGATAAAAGGTGCTTCCAGAAATATTTCAAGAGATAAAGGACAGACAAACCTAGGCAGTCTGCTTTAACTTACTCTGAACACAACTACCCCTGAACAACTTCCAAAATGTGGGGTCCCAAGATAAGTATTCTGTCCTACACTCTTTATACACTGTAGTGAAGATGAGCCCAAGAGCACAGAAATGGTACACATCTTTGGAAACTCAGCAGTGCTCTTAAGCGTTTGGCCCCATTTTTCTCTAAGTAATATTGAGCACTACATTATTGTAACACTTAACATTTCCACAGACTCTTCTTTCTAAGGAGCCTAAACCTGCAGGCCTTGTATCATTTCTGTGGTTCCTGAAGGCTTCTAAAAGGCAGATATACACTGAAGAAAAGTTTAAAAGTAACAGCCATCTTTTAAAATGCTATTACTAAGAAATAAAAACAGAAATTAGTTTTGTTTATAAATAAAATCAAAGGAAAAAGAGAAGAAAGTTTAACAGAAAAGCAATAAAGTTTTGGACAGTTCACAAGGTCTAGCAGCCTGTGGGCCAAACAATAAGCAATTTGTTGAGGAAGAGAGAATAAAGACATTCTTTCAGGCTGGCCGGCTGGCATGGTGAGCTGCCCATTGTGCTGCTGGCTGTGAGACCTGGGATTAGGGAGCAACTCAGGTTCCCAGGCTTGGCACCAATGGAAACTCAAGTTTATGTATTTAGTCTTTGAACAGAAGAAGAGGTCACAGTTCAGTACCATTTGAGAGCTGATCTACCAAACAGCACTAGTACTGGCTCCGGAGGATGGATGTTCGTCTGCCCATTTGGTCAAAGGTGAACTGCCCTAATAATGCCTCTAGCAAGGTAGAAAAGATAAAAAAGCTTGCAAAGCAAAGCTGGGATGGGGGAGGGACACTCTTTCAAGTGATAGACTCCAGTGAAAAGGCAAAGGACACTCATAATGACAATCTGCATCCTGAAAGTAGCACAGTGGGTTAGAATTGAATAATGCAAAATACCCCAAAATATGGTTTTAAATATTTTTAGTTATTCATGTGAATTTTTTATCAGATCTATTTCTGCATTAAGAAACATAAAAGCAGAGGAAGAGAGGATGCTTCTTGGCTATACTAAAACTCCAATTTTTTCACAAAACCCAGATATTTCAGTCTGCACTTGAAGAAAAAAAAAGGCAGAAAAGCAGGAGTACAGAGTAATAAAATCAATATAGTTATCAATCAAGTATATACTGCAGGATTAAGCACACAGAATGCATTCCACAGCTGTCAGATTCCCCAAGAGTTAATATATGAACAAAGCTACATTATCACCTGTAATGTCCAGAAATTATTACACTCTGATGACCATTAGGGGTGCTAATTTAAGAACTGGCATTCTCTGTGGGTAGGTGTTTGTTGTAGATATTCCAGAAGCAGCAGCCCACATTCTCCAAAATGCTACCTTTTTTTGACCAACTCAAATGATCAGACCTTTTTTGACTGCCTCCAAATAATTGAATTATTTACTGGATATACAGAATGAATTGTATGGTAATAGCATAGAATAAGGAAGACAAAAGTGAAGTTAAACAAAGAGAAAGCCTTATTGCACAATTTCCCATAATGAATACATTGGAGATAAATGCACTCTGTTTATGAGCATCCAGTGGACAGAAGAAGTACCTAAATTTGTCACCTTCTCTGGGGTATGAACTGAGTCAAGATAGCAGAATCTGGCCTCCAGTGAATTTCTCGTTAAAGACATTCAGTCCAGCTCTAACTTCTTCAGATAAACAGAAAATTTCAGACTTCAGTTTTTCTGGCAAGCAACTTTCAGGAATAGCAATTTGAAAAAATCTCCAAAGCACAAGGTTGCATGAGGACTTGAGATTCACTCCACTATTTGATTTTACATTAAGTGTTTTAGTTTGATATTTCTGTCTTCTTCCCAGACAGAGGAAAGAAACACATTTTTACAGAATGAGACCACGGGGTAACCAGGCTGAAAAATTATTATGACATGCATTATGAAAACTCATACTTATTGGTTTGAGATTCCAACACAAGTTAGGACGACACTTTGATGTTTCAGTTCTTCAGCCTCTGTTGATGTAAATCAAGCTCCAGGTCCACCCCAGAAGCAGAAGACAGCACATCACGCAAGCCAGAGGGCCTGCCCTCAGCAAGGCATTCCTGCTGTTCACTTCTGGCCAGTGATCTCTGCAAACCGCTTGCCATTGAATTCTTGCTATGAGTTTTCCAGAGTTTCTTAAATTGGGAGAATTTCTTAAGTTGAATGAATGCTAAGACTTCTTGCCAGCAGGAAAGCTGGAGGGAGGAAGGATATTCCCTCAGTTTTGGTGGGACTCTGAACCGCTGGCATCAGAGAACAACCAAATTCTACTCACAAGGAACTGAGGGACAAATGACATGAGGAGCCAGCAGCATTGCCAGTGATGGTCAGAGGCGACATGCCTTACCTTTAGAAAACTGGTATCTGACAGGGTCATGGAGCTTGCCATGTAGTGTACTGTTGCTTCAAGTCCTGCCTAAATTAAACAGTCAATCCTTGGCTTGAAAGTTATTTGGAGTAGATACCACATCCTCCTTTAGGCTTTATCTGCACCTGGGATCAAAGGAAGAGGGAATATTACTTTTGCTGTGTCTGAGCATTACTGTGACAGTAATATGAAATAGCAAGAAGTAATCATCTACTTTGGGGAGCATAGTTCAGATTAAGTTTGTTAGTGACGAACCTAAATGTGAGTTTGAAATTCTGAGAAGCCCTCCAAGCCTCCAAATCTTAGAGAAGCCCTCCAACCCTTCAAATCTTAGAGAATAAATTGTCCACTAATGATTTTATTTTTTAAAAATTTCAGCATAGATTAACTGTAACTTTATGCACGGAGCTTAGAGAGGGGTTTTCTATCTCTCTCTTTCTTGGTCATGTTGTGCCTTTCATCTTTGCTGTAATTCTGTTCCCCTCCCGTGCCAGTTCTCACACATCTCCCAGCTTTGCATCTTGATGCGCGTCTGTCCTACGACTTCTGTCACCTGCATGTGCCTGGTACAGGCCCCACATGCCACCCCTCCCTTTTTCTCTTGCTGCCTCTCTCTCTTTCTCAGACCACAGGGGCCACACGATCACACTTTCTCAGTGTGGCATTTCCTTCTGCACGTTGCTCTCGCATGTTGTTTATCTCTCGGAAGGATTGTAACTATAGATAGCATCAGTGGAACTGTATCTGTCTAGGAGCAGATGTCTACCTCTGCCGTATCATCTTAATTGCCCTGCTGTGGCTCACCTACCAGAAGTCTTTTTTTTCTGTCTTACCTTCCCCGCCCCCCTCTCCTCCAATTTTGCAAATGATTAGGTGAAAACCAGCAAGACTCAGCTTGTAGGAATAGGACTCATCTGGGCATATTTAAACTTGTAAGGAAAGAGAATCTCTTCCGTCCCTAACCGACTGGACAGTAGTTTCTAGTAAAACATAGATTTGTACTAGTTTGGGACTAAAATTTAATCCATGAAAGCTGGCAAATGATTTATACATCTTCCATTATAATTACTTTAGGTATTTTGTAGAGGGCGGAAAAAGTGTTTGTATCAGAAAGCTACACTTGAATTATCTATGTTCTCCACATGAGGAAGATAGATAGGTTTGAAAGGTATCTAACCTTCAGTCAGTTCAGACTTAGCCTTAAGTCTGCAATAAAATTTGAATCAAGTTTCTTGAAATTATGATGTGGAAATGGCTTGCAATTGACCTAAATTATATTAATCCAAGAAATGTTTGGTCCTTTTGATGAAGTAACACAAGCATAGTGTTTTAACAGGTGTATATATACCAATATACACATTTACTGTCAGTGATAAATTAAAATTAATCAGAAGTTACCATGCTAGTATATAAAATACTACAATTACTTCCAATCACAGGCAGTACAAATCAACAGACAAATAGTATTCTGATGTATTGAGCGAGAAGAAATTTTATTTTCAGTACTTACATGCATATAAACACATAAACAATTTTTTTTTTCTCCCATCCTTTCTTCTTCTTTAATAAGAAGGATCTTCCAATGCAGGATGGCAATATCTTGTGCCCAGCATCAGGAATGTGCCTGTCACATGACAGCTGACTTCTACTGGAGACGTTTACAGAAACTTTGGCAAAGTTAATTTAATTTTTTATTCCCCCCCACCCCCCATGATTATTATGTTCTGTTTTGCTGCATTTAAGGTCCTCTTAAGTTGTCTCCTGACTGCTGCAGTGCCTTAAGAAAAGCAGAAGGTCTTTGTGCTCTATTTCAGGCACCACAGTAATAACAGTTTCAAAATAAGCTCAGTTCAGTGTAGAATCTCCATTTGAATTTTTTTCTTTATTGTTTTGCTTCAGCTCTTTAATACAGATTAAATTTAGTCCAAAATTGCCCTTGCAAAGACAATATCTTTTTACTCATCGTAATTATTTCCGAGGTGTCAGCAAAACAGGATTTTTTACAACAGCAACAGCAACAACAAACAAATACAGTTTTGGGAGGTGAACTTCAATCTTTCTTGGTATCTCGTCAGAGCCATTAATTAAATTTCATTTGATAATATTTACCGCAGGTCATGTTGAACCCTCCCACCCTCCCCTATACACACAAGCACACAGACACACACACATAAAAAACCCAAACCCCATACCTCAGGAAAGAAAGTGAGGTTTTAAAATCTATTTACAATTGTGTCAGTTCTACTTTCAGATTCTTCATCTGATTTTGAGAATTGTTAATGGCAAAACAACACAACAGATAGTAAGCTTTAAGCAAGACAGTATTACTATCAGGTAAATTTTTGGTATAAATATAAATGATTGATATTTAGTATGTAAAAAACAGCACACAAATTCAACAAAAAGCCCTAGGAATGAGCCCCAGGAATTCTACTTAGAAATATAGGTAAAATTACAAACTTCAGCTAAGAATATGGCTCAGACAGATACCTCCCAGAGGCTCCCTAATCCTGGAGTTAAATGTAGCTCTTCATCTGGCTTTCTCTTTAGCTTCAAAGATATCTAGATATCTAAGCTTGATTTCAAGCAAGTGTCCCTATTTCTTTACCGAGGTCCCTTTTATCTGACCACAACAGCAGTACCAGGAGTTACCTACATTTTTGTAAGTTCCTTGAGGTCTAAGTTAACATTCTGTTAATGCCCATCATTTACAAAGACTCTATTTATTTGGATATTGGATTTTTAAAAGTTCTGGAAAGTCTAAAAATTATTTGATTTAGCTGCAGTGAGCAATAACAATTAGAAATAATTATTGCTGCAAAATGTTTAGAGTAAGGCGATCTAGCGACTAAGCCTCCTATTGCTTTGGGAGACAATACTCTTAGAGTCCTTTCCCATTGATCTTCTGTGGGTTTTTTGGGCAAGTGACTAGACTTTCTCTATGCTTCTATTATCCTTTGGAAAAGGATGTTAATAATAAAACTTTTTTTTTTCCTACTTTTTTTTTTTATCTTTGCTGATTAGATTTGAAGTTTTTGAAAGACTGAAGCTAGCTTTTTTATGTCAGTAGAAGTAGGCTATACAGTATCTTAGAATTTCTAGTCATTCTATAATACTAATGATAAGAATAGTAAATATCTGAAAGATGAATTGATGTGAAGAGGAATTTGGAGCTAATCTTAAACCTCAAATGAATCCAAATTGTTTAGATGGCAGTAGTCCAGACATTCAGAGTCATATCTGAATTTCTTTCAAGTATGAATTGTTTGGGTAGTTCAAGCCCAAAGGACTTAATTATCTTCATGACTAAACTTGTAGTATGTCCATGGAATTGGAAATTCCTCCCTATTTATGCAGGCAAAATAGGCTACATGTAAGAACAATGTGAATCAGGAGAGTGGGACCAGACTGCCATGTGTTCACTGTCATATGCCATGACTTAGAGCATGTGAGCTGCAGAAGAAACACTGTTCAGAGAAGTGCTGCCCAACATCCTTTTCTGGTCATTTCTGCCTCAGCAGCAATCCAAAGCCAATCCATTTAGTCTTTTACTGTTATTCCCAACAGATAATAGCATTATTGTCATTTGGATTTGGCCAGAAGGTTCCTTCTTCACACTTCTTCTCAATATTTCTTTTTCTGTTTCTGGTGTGGCAGTGAATTTTGGAAACATACAGTGTCAACTGAGGCAATATCAGCATCCAGTATTGTTATATTGAATACAGTATCTGGAACCATTGTTACTATGTGCACGTTATAAGCTGCTCAGTCCTGTGCTTCTGATGCTCATGATTCACTGTGACAAGAAGGAAGAATTTCAGAGGGTGGAAGAAACTGGGTAGCTGAGGAAGTGTTTCATGACGCATAGGCACTATAAACTGACTCAAAACTGATGGATACTAACTATTATCTGACACTGAAAGGAAGAAGTTAATGCAAACCTGCTAAGAAGTGTCTCTGAGACTTTGCTGTTGTGTGTTGCAGTGGTTGGCCACTTCAGAAAACAGGACATTGTGGATTTAGAGACCAGCCAGCTTTCTCACTCCCAGAGTTTTCCTTCCAGACCAAATCTGTAAAATTTCATTGTCGTAATGATTTCTGTAGATGAAGTCTGTCCATTTGATGATTCTTAGTGGGAGAAAAGTTTAACATAATAATGTTTGCCTTTGACCTATGCTAAAGAGTTATTTCTTTTCCCACTTTTCTTTCTTTCTTTTTTTTTTTTTTTTTTTCATTTAGTCTTGGGTTGCCCATGTAATGTTTACAACATGCACACTTTTATTGGACCATCCTTATAATCCTTGCAGGCTGCACTTAGAAGGAATAGCAACTGAGATTACATAGGTCTTTGCTCAATTATAGGACTGGAATCTGAACTATTTACTGGTCCAGTTTTAAAACACCTCCATATATAGAAGAGCACTTTTGAAGATGGCTACACCATCCCATTATCTGTTTGTTCTTTGGGGAGGACCAATTGTTCTCAAGAGAGTCAGGCTAGCTCTTTTCATTAACAACAAGTCATTAGCAATAACTTTCATGCATTTATGGTAAAAATAATTGAAATAACATTTTTTTCTGCATAGAGTTGATCAAAAAATTGTTTTCAGAAGGGTGTTCTTTTAAATATTTCTTAAGAACATGCTGATGTTAACAATATTTTAATGGAAACAATTCAGCAATTTACAATCAAAATAAACCAATTAACTTCTGCTTTTTTCTCTTCCAAATTTACCCTTTCAGCATTTCTATTTTATTCTGTATTAATGTTTACATCATATATATATTCATTATTTCAAGCTGTTCAGTGAAAAACTTTTTTACTCTAGTGAAACAATTCAACAGTATCAAAACAAATGTATTATTTCACTTGTAAATAAATATTTTTAGTTCTCTCCTGTTGGTCTGTGAATGTGGAGTTCTACATTTTGTCCTAGATTGGCAAAAAAGGAAAAGTTGAAAAGTCAGGATTCATTCTACCATTCCTAGGATGAAAACTGGCTGTTTCCAGAAAAAAAAGGGGAAAAAGAAATATCACAGGGAAAAAGAAGCACAAACTCTGTTATCTTGTCTTAGACACCTCACCTGCTTTTGACGAATCACTGCACTGTCCAGCTCTGCCCCTTCAGCACTAGTGCTGCTCCTTTTTTTTCATGTTCTTCATGGTTATATGCTGCCCTTCTGACTGTTTGTCTGTACATATAGCCTAGCCATAATAGAGCTATAAATATTAACAGTTGTTCAAATATGTTTGTCCACTAACCAAGACTTTTTGCAAAACAAAACCCAGTCTTTTAAGGTAGGACCACCTATATGGGAGGTGACATGCCTGGGAGATAATAAAGTAAAACTTTATCTACCCACTAAGTAATGGAGTCAACGTCCATCAGCATTACACAGAAACATTTGTGAATTGTACCAGTAAGAGTATCTCAACTTTAGGGAAAGAAAAAAATAAATTACTTGGCCTGTCATTAGTGAAGCTACAGCAATAGCAGCAGGGGAGAGGGTAAAGAATCCTAAAATAAAAGACAGAGAAAAGGATAAAATCTAATTAATGGAGTTTGTAGATTAGAAAGCCTATCTGTGGTTCATTTAAACATGAATATCTAATGCAAGGCTAGGCAATCCCTTATAGCACTGACTTCTAGAAACTGTAAAAAGAGATCATGCTTTAGTTCTGCTATTACTTTACCTTGATGATAGGAGGTTAGAATATGAATGCAGTTTGAAAGATAGTACCATTTCTTTGATACATCAAAAAGCACTCTGCAGTAGACTACTACTTTAGTAGGACACTTATAGTCAAAGCTAGTATTTGACTATGCTCCTAATGTCATATTACAATGACAGAAGCTCAAGATATATCAATTTAATCTTAGTTCAAAAAAATCTTTTAGTTCTGCTATAGCAAAGTCAAAATGGACTTTTATAGTTTTTCAGCTTGAAATTGGACAACGAACAACTTTTGTAGTAAAAATGAAATGCAGACTATGGTTGAAAGGGTAATCATATTCAGAGTTAAAAAATAAAGCACTTGCTACTTATCTGGCACTAAAGTTTCCAAATAGAAAGCTATGCTAACAAGAATGAGATTACACAATTAAAAATCAACTCTTCTGACTAGTAAAAGACAGTGGCTCTGCATGTCTTGTCATTTCTTGTTCACTTGTTTTATACTCTTTAAGGATAACGGTGTCTTTGAAATGACTCCTGATATACCCTAATGAAAATGAGAACTAGGCCCACTTCACAGGTGTTAGGCTGAACAGTTTGGTATATGGCTCAGTATAATGTGAATGAATTTTGAGTCATCTTGTAGCTTTTTAAACTTCATCAGTCTAATCTTTTGTGTAAAAAAAAAAAAAAAAAAAAAAAAGAAAGTGTTCATTTGTAGAATTACAACATGTAAAAAAGTTCTTACAAAGGATAGGTGTTACCAGCTACTGGTTTCACCAGACTGTAAAATGAATCCATGGAGTGAGTCATGCAGTTCAGTCACGATACCTTGCAGCTAATTCGTTACTCACAAAGAGATACGGAAGTGGTATGTACACAAACTCATCACCAATAAAATGTTTAACAGGTTTACCCGACTTTAAAAGATTTCCAATTCTAGATATAATCTAACTGAGGATTCAATTATGTAATTTAAATGACTGGCCTTAAAGATCAAAAAATACATACTGTAGATAATGTAGGTAATTCTCTCTCTGCATGTGTATAGCCTTTTCTAGGTAGCGTTGTAACTGTGCGCAAAGACAAATGGTATGAAATCTTCTAACTGCAGAGAGCAGCGGGTTTTTTTCTGTCAAACACTGCACTTGGAGGCTTCTCGTTTCTCAATTTTTACTATATTTGCTATGTTTGATTGGGAACCCTCATCCCAGGAAGAAAACTGCCTTCCAGCTTCCTGCTTCACAGATCTATTGGGACCCCTTAACAGTGGCAACAGTGACCAAAAAAAACCCCCAAGCCCCAGCTATTCATGAGTCTGTATAACTTCTCATTTTTCCTTTCCTGTCATGGCTGCAATAATGAAATTCTGTAGAGTATTGTGGAAGTAAACTATCCAACTCTTTGGTTTGCTTAAGAGGTAGTTTGTGGTCAGGTACCAAACAGACGTGTCGAATTACCTAACTTTAATTTCAAGTAATTGGTGAACAGAATTACCCTTGGGGTTGAGGGAATTATAAACAATGCAGCTCCTGGTACTTTTCTCCCCTCTGGATAGAGCCAAGTGGAAATTGCTGCTAGTGGGTATGTTACAGCTGCTCGTGACAGTCTGAGAAGGTGAATATTTGCAAATAATGCAGTTCACTTGACCCTCGCTGCTTGGCAATGAAAGAAAAACTATCTGAAGTACTTTCCTGGGGTTTTGGTAAGCACTGTCCTTCTTTCCTGTGATTTCTGCAATGATCCTTTAAGTGTTGATAATAATCTAAGACAATTTTTTTTGAATAATTTTTGATATGCACAGAATCAGCCTAATAAAAAGGACAATCCAGACTTGACCTCAAATGCTGCTCTTTAGCTAATGTTATGTCTGCAAAAAAACCATAGGGCTTATGCTGACTAGGCAGAAAAAGAAGGAATAATATGTCCGATATTCCCTGGATGCATTTTGTTGATCCTAATTGCTATGAAGGGGGCGATGCAGAGGAATTAATGGGTTTTTCACTTCCCAGAAGACTTTCTGAGAACACACAGCCTATTTCTGTTGTCAAATTCAAAGGTCCTGATTCTCATATCACTCATACTGTGTATTTCCTTGACTTGAATGGGTTTAATTTTGTTTTATGTAGGAAATGTCAACATATTCTCTTAACTGTATTCTATTCTGGACTCTCCAAATCATGAAGTGAGGATAATTCAAATCAGTTTGAGATAAATATCTGAGCTCAAGTGGTCCCTTTCAGGCCTGATTGGCATTAAGTAGGAACCCAGCAGGTCTGTCAAATCCTTTCTTAATATAAACTAGTCAGATTACTTTGGATATCTCCATCCCTACACTTCATGCATTGCTCTGTTTCCTCTGTTGCTCTGATCACAGCTGAGATTGATGAGATGCTTTTAAACCAAACTGAACATCCACTGGGCCACCTGTCCCCTTAAGGGACTTTATGAAACAGTCTCTTGACCACAGAACTAACCACCAGCTGCTGAGAGTCAGGCACATATGCGGAAGCAGAGGAATGATGACCAATCAATTTTAAAAGTCAATGTGCAGAAAGTTAATGTATCTGTATTGGTATGGCTTTAACACTTAACCACATGCATATGCTACATTCAAACCCTTAAACTGAAAACCTTGAAAAACACTATGCAGACATATAAGCCAAACCTTGATAATTAAGAAGTTAGCCAGCACCAGTCAGAGCGTTGTGACCATCAGGCCACACAGCCCATGGTAAAACACAGTAGGGCTGAGGGTCCTTGTGGTCTGATGCTACAGTCCTAAGGAGGACAGAAGAAAAAGTGACATAGTCCACTGTATGTGAGTTAAGAAAGGCTCTCAGCATATTAGTACATTATTGACAAAGACATCAGTTGGCCAAAGCTTGTAGACCCCAGATTTTGTGGAACAGCTAACTAAGCCAGTGCTCAAAAGAAAAAAAAAGTGTTTTAGGAAGAGCACAGTGTTCAATAGACTCTACTTACTATTAATGTGTGTTTTAGATGGTGAATTGCTATTTTTCATAAGATGAAACAAACTACCAGGGGGAAAAAGAGGGTTTTATTTTTATGTTCTATATCTCTTTTCAAGGCTATTGCTAACGAATGGAGGCAACCAAGAACCATACTGTGAGGTATTGTGTGGCTGTGCTGTAAAATAAAAATTAAATTTGAATTCTTATAATACAAGAGAGGAAAGGCATTACTGTGTTGATTTCTACATCACCTCCTGTAGTAATGAACAGTGGCAGTCCAGGCCCACTCACCAAAGAATTGGGTTTGCATGATGAAGTGCTTCTTTCAAGAGAAAGAAAAATCAGATATGAGATTTTTTACTTTCCGGTGCCACAGGACATTCAGTATCTTACTAGTTCAACAGGTTTTGCTCTCAGCTGCTTGTCAGGGCCTGTACATTGCTTCCATTTTGTTTGGTAACTGTTTATAATTTAACCTGGGATTGGTCTCTTTTATTTGCAAATGGTCTCGGCCTTCTTCAGTTTAGAGTACTATCCATAATTATGGGTCTGTGAGTGTGTGCTCTAATGCTTTATTTACCCGTAGAGTTATGTCTTGCAAGTACAGAACTGTTTGTCCATAAGGACAGCCATGTTTGTGGGTTTTTTGTGGGGATGTCTCTTAGAAAAACCTAAAATACCCCATGGTCAATTTCTGTGGGTTTCTGCATGCATGTTAGAGGCCGGGAGTCAAATCTTGGGCTTGAACACATTGTTTTATTCCAGCTGAGATCAACGGCAGATAGAGGTTTGGCCCCAGGTGTTTAAAGCCTTTCCTTCCTTTTTAACTACAACTTGCCTTATCGGCCCCAAACTGCTTCAAGCTCGTCAGCTTTTAATGGTGGGAAACCGAGTGAGCAACCGACTGAAGCCCTGCCTGCTTCTGGGAAGCTGCTGCTCCTGCCGCTGCTTTGAATGTCTGTCCATGCCGCCTGCACCTCAGCTCCGCTTCCTTGCAACACCCGGCAGCGGCACATGTCCGCCAGCAAAGCTACCCCATCTTTAGTGCACCAAAACCACTTGTTAGATGCACGACAGCGTTCGAGCTGAAGTGCCTGAGCTTTGGCATTTCTTTCTGAGCTGCTAAAAGCTCTCTTTGGAGCCTTCATTTATGTGATTTGTCCCTTTACTTATTTATTACTGAGCTGTCTATGAGCAACTGGAGGAGACAAATCTCATTCTCTGAGGTTTTCAAACTTCTAGAAAGTTATGAGGCAGGACGTTCTGCAAGCTGAAGTCTTTCCTTTTTATTTTTGTTCTAGTTTATTTCTCACTTAGTATTTAATGTTAAAAATTCTTCCCTTTAAAATCATAGTTCCAGTGGCTTGTTTGCTCCAAGCACTAATTCATTCATTTTTGCAGTACAGCTTCAAACTAAGTGGAGGATTTTCAGTTTTCTCTGTTGTTTCTTCCACTTTATTGATAATACTGAAGTAACGTCACTAGCATGCTTTGGTCCTTCTCTTCATACTCCCTGTACTGACAAAGTCAAGCACCCTAAAAACATATACGGACTCTGAAACATGGGACTGGCTTTAAAAAGTAAGATATGTTTCCTTGGTTGTGGGGGTGTGTGAGATTTTAGAGTTTATTCTCACCAAATTTTCAAGTTTTATTTGAGCAATGCATGCTAGAAATGTTTTGGTTTATACTGAGGTTTTATTTTATACTGAGATTTTATTTTATACTGAAATTCCTGTGAAATCACTTGACTCCAGTAGTTATGAGTTTAAAACAATAAAAAAATCACAATGAAATTCTGACAACTGTCAGTAGGTCTCCCAGGTCAATAAGCAGAATTTTTCCATAAAGACACATTAAAAAAACCCAAAAGGACAATCCATTTTATAGTTTGTATTCAGCATTGCCGTTTTGATAAAAAAACTAGTGTCTCTTTGTAGCCTAGTACTCCTAATTTTTAAAGAACTTCACCAAGTCCATTTTAGTTTACTTCTGTCCTCTGGTTTGCTTCACTCTCTTAGTTTAGAGAGGAGTTTCAGCAGTGGCTATATCTTCTGATTTGCCCAGATCTGGTCATTCTGATTTGGTATGTAATTTCTGTATTTTTGAATGAGTCATTTCTCCTGAGTATTACAGTGCTATTCTTTCAGTAAGAAAACATCTTTTTCTTGTCCTCTACTGTGCCCATTTGGAGGTTAGTAAGAAAAGTTGGACTGTTAAATAAAACTTCTGCTGTCCACAGGCATTATGTTTGCAATGTCACCCTGGACCAGGGGGTTCAGAGAGGTAATAACCTACTAAGACATCCACAGTAATGTTTCTAGTTTGCCACCACTGGTAGAGGTGTTCATGTAGTGTAAACATGAACATGTCCTCTCTCTGAGTCCCACCGAGCTAATGCAGGACAGGAGGGGTAATGAAAAGCATACATTTTGATCTGGCTGAGAATGAAACTACAGTATTATTTCTTTGCAGAGTCATAGTACAATGTCTTTTTCTGCTCCTTCAGTCAGGAACACAGCATTATGACCTTGTTGGGCCATGTTTAATCATTCACATTTCAGAGAAGAGGGTTTTTTTCCTTTGGTAAGGGCCTTTTCTAATTACCAGAGAACACAAACTCTGGTCTGCCTCAGGAATGTTTAACGTTCCAGCTTGGAAAGCAAATTAAAGAAGAGCTCCAAATATGTAAAAATCACATTGGATAACAACAAAGAAAACAGATTCTTATAACACACAATAAAGCCAGGCCATGAAGAAAGATAGCAACACAGAAATATTGAGACTCACGTGATGCCAAATTACCAGCCACTCTCCTCTGCCCGTTCAACCAGAGACCCAATATCATGGCTCTTCATGGAAGGGACCAGAATTAATGTATATACAACTCAACCCTCTGAAATACAGTGACTGAAACAAATATGACTAGGCAGGTAGAGGGTGCAGTAAGCGAGCTGAAGTGTCAAAAAAAATTAAGAAGCTTAAAAAAAAAAAAAGCTTGACATCACTAAGGAGACAGAAACTCTCTACAATATAGCAATTCGCTGCACATGGAAACCTCACCTTCAACGATCTTTATAGTCTATATGGTGTATATTATTTACATCTGATCATTCAGTTTAGTAAAACAAAAAAGCACCATCTGCCCAAACCGCACTTTCCTTCCAGGAAATTGAAATGAGAACGGATGTTGTCTTTTGTGCTTATTTTCATTCTTTTTCATGTTTAACTCTTAGTACAGTCAGTATATGCTCAAAAAGAAATGTAAACCAATATATTCCTTAGCCACTTTTTCCCAGTGCACACAGCAAAGAGAAAAAAAAAAAAAAAGACAAGACAAGCATAGAAACATCAAAAAAATCCGACCTGAAATAGATTTCCATGCACAATTATTGCAATTAGAACATGGGGACACTCATTGCCTATGTTCCTTGGCAGCTGTTTTTTCCTATAAGGCATATAGTCAACCACATAGGAGACAACAGCACAGGAGAATAGTCAATTAATCAGGGAGTTATCATTCCTTAGAACAAGATACATGATCTACCTTTGAGATTTCTGAAGTGTTAGAGATAACAGAAATCCCCATCTTTCCTTCCATCCCCCAAATAAGCAGGGTTTTGTGCTTATGTACTTAAGCATATATGTCAAAAAGGTGAAGAAGAAAGGCTTATAGCTATATTTTGATGTATAAGCATGTCAGTATAGTTACATAGACTGAGCTGTTGTGGTAGCTAGAATTTTTACTGCAGGTCTCAGAAAATTCTTCAACATCTGCCTGTCCATTTTTTTTTTTTTAATGTTGCTATTCCTTGTGTAGTTAAAATTAAGGAGTAATGTGCCTATCAGACATAAATAGTCAGGCTGCAGTCATATTCTCCAGGGAACGCTGTTCTTCCCATACTTTTTACAGAAAGTGTCTGTATATATGCAGTTTAATCCTCATGTTTGTCTGATCATCTGTGAGTGTCTATGAAGTGAGGAGGAAGGATGATGAATTGCCTCTACGCTCCTCACCACCCTGGGGTAACCAGAGACTGTTTTTGGCACCCAGTTTAAATGAGGATAGCCACAGATCTGCTCAAACCTACGCAATAACTACAGCAGCTTACTCACTATGAGCTTCTCTACTGATTCACTAGCTGGCATGCTTTGTCGTTAATTGAGCCTCCCCCTATGTTGGACATCACCCCTTCTTCACTAGATGTTAAGGTTTCCACCGCTACGTGCCTATGTATTAAGTACACCTCCTAGTGGCTGTGGAATGGGAAGCCAGAAATGGCTCAAAAAACAGCACAGAGCATGCACTGAGTGAATGACAGTGGTGAACCAATGGACATGTCTTTCCCCTTGCCCTTCTGGCTTGTCCACTTTTTCTTTGGCAGAAATGTTAGCATGTGATAGATGGTTAAAGTCCAAGTTACCATTCACAATGTTTTCAGGGATTGGTTTCAATATAAAAAATGACCAACTACTAATTTGGGGTTTTCATGAGAATGGTAATTGCAATCCCAAGATGTTTTGCACCAAAACCAAAAATTTCTTCTGGTAGCAGAAGAGGACTTCTTTGGGAATATGGTCCATTGGGTAGTCTGGACTGCAAAAGTTTGTTTTCAGTGCCTGTTTTGTTGCAACCATCCTGTATGACCCCAGACATTCCTCTGAGGATTTTTGTTCCTAAATGGTGCAACACAGGTCCTGAAGAAATACCTCAACAAACCAAAAAGCAAAATATATTAGCACAGACACAAACCCATACATCACACCCTTACTGCTCATAACACCGATGCCAGATATGGTCTCAGTCTCTCTGGCTCAAATCCTAAAAAGTATTTGAAACAAATTAGGTGCCTAAGTACTTTTGAGATGTAGGCTTCTAGGTCTTCATTTCCCATGTCTAAAATACAGATAATAGATGCTCTTCCTTACCCAGATGGCCTCAGGATATTCATTAATCACATTAAGATTGTGAGGTGCTCAGCTACTATAAATAGCAGAGTTGCATGAGCTCCAAGATGGTGGTTACCTAGGAGATACATGGATCAACACATCTCTACTTTGCCCCGACGTTCCTTGGGGATGACATGGCCATGCTTTTTACTGATCAGCACCTCCAGGTTTTACTGCTGCTCTGGCCAGCGCCAAAACCACAAGTAGAATATGGTTACAGGAGACGTAAAAGCTGCATCTTCTAATTTGCTGAATTTCCCCTTCCTCTCTTCCCTATCAGTGTAATAAGTCTCAATGCTCTGCATTATGAATTAATAGGCTTTAAAATGCCCTTTTGGAAATTTTAACATTTTCATTTTCAATTAGAGTAGTGCAAAACAAAAAGTCTGCAAAGCTACCTACTTCTATGCTGCTCTTTAGCTCAATGATAAACAACCCTGCTCATTTAAATCAATTTTATGTAAAAACAACAGCAAAGGCTGAGTGCTTTGCATGTGGAGAACCTTCTTGATGGAGAAAGCGTGTACCAGAGAAGAGCAGAGAATGGGACTGCCTGTCTAATCGGGATGTACCACTGTACTGAGAATTGCTCAGATCTATGGTATAGACCCTGAGCTGTTAACAGATATCCTTCTTTAGCTACAAGACTGTGCTTTTGGAGTAAAGAAGATCACAACTCCATCTGTACTGTTGCTGTGATGTACTGAGTGGGAGTTGTGTGCAGGACAGTGAGAACTGTGAAGTTCGAAAGTGGCCATGGATTTATTATAAAGAGAACTTGAGCTGTTTGGTTTTTTTTTTTTTTTTAATCCTATGTTGAATGAAGCTTTTAAAGTTTTTGATGTGCTCGGTTAACTATCTGAAAAATTGTTTTCCATTTTCACCACCTTTTTTACTTCTTTTAAGCAGAATCTCAACAGCAAAAATATCATGAAATGTGGCTTTTTTGGTGATATTTCTGACTAGAAGGGGAAAAATCTGGTGAGAAAGACTAATAATATGAAGTTTATATGCCAGTATCCCAAACTCAGTTGGTGCCATTGCTCATTCTAACCCTGAACTCTTCCTTTTGAAGGTTGATAGGACTGATCTTAAAAGCAAGGGTAGACCCTAAAGAAATTCATAGCGATGGTCTGAAACTCCTTAGCTGAATTTTATGGATGTTTCTAATGGAGAAATTCAGAGATTCAAAGTCGTTCTGAATGTTGATGTGGATGTGGATCTGGTTCTGATGTGATTTGCAGCTCCTTATGGAAGAATGTAAGAAAACACTTCTGGGCCACACCAGCAGCCTGTCCAGCTCCATTACTCTGTCCCCAGGCACAGCAATCGGTACTGCTGTTTAAGGAAATCCCACAAACCTGGCTGCATTCCGCAATCCAGTCCCATCCACAATGATTGGATTAAGGCTATTAGAGGGTACACCTTCACTTAATCCTTTTAGCATCCCTTCATGGACCTGTGGTCCATAATAAAACAGCCAGATTTAAAGCCCCTTAAAAAAAGAAGTCCTCTAGGGGAAACACTGACAAGTTCCTTTAGTCTGCTAGCACTGTTGGGTGCTGCTTTAATAAAGGAACTCCAGTCATACTGTGAAGCTAGAGCAATGCATGACTGCGATATCACTGTCATGTGAATGAGCTGTCCCAGTACTGCAGAGTCTGCTCTTTACTGTACGCAGAGACACATCAATACTGAATATAGTGTGTTAGCAAAACAGAATGGAAATCTTTTAGGTGAAGAATGGCTTCACTGATTGCTTTGCTCTACCAGAATGGGGTGTGTTTTCAGGCATTCTGATAAATGTGTGCTATTTTTCAGCCATTCAGTGTGAAGTGCTGTAGGTTTCATATAAACTTTTATTGCTCACCACAGGCGTGGAAGGATTGATTACATTGTTTGGGGATTTCCTAACTTCTGAGACTGCCTCTTTAGCCAGCCTTAATACATTGTAAGGAGGGAACAAAATGCTATAGTTCCACTCGGTAGCCTGCTTTCTACCTTTGCATTTTTAGGATCAGCCCATCTGGTTTGGAATAGGATAGCCAACAGCCAGCCTCATCCACATACCTTCTGAATATCTCCGATGCCTGAGGGCAGCTGGATTGTTAGTGATGAGTACAACGGTGTCCTTATACAACTATGGGGAATGAGGGACAGAATTTAAGGGTTATTTCATGTTACTACTTATGCTTTTGTTTAGCTGGGACCATTGCTGAAAACGAAGCAGAAGCTTCACCTTGGAATTGGGGTGCTACTGATGTGTGTGGTGTGCAAGCAAATTTCGGTGCATCTATGTTGAAATCTGCATAGTGTAGGGGCAATCAACAGCATATAATAATTATTTTGAGGCAAGCAGCATAACATGCTTGGGTGGGGGCCCCTCCAAGTGGGGCAAACTCATGCTGAGCCCTGACAGTTAACTCTTAGCAAATTTGTGAAATACTTTATGGTTTCTGAACCAGTTATCAGAGAGATCACCTCTCTCTCCAATTCTGACTTAATGAACTAGTCTGTTTTCACCCATTCCTAAGTAGCCTTTCCATTGTCAGATCTCAGGCTTACTAGAACTCAGTTTTACCAGTTCTTAGGTCACATACTGAGCTGGGCATTTTTCTTTCCTTTATATTAATTTTTCTTTATCTCTGGGCACAAATCTAAAAAAATAAGCTTGTATAGTGACCTAAATTTCTTGTAATTTCTACTAGGACTGGTTATAGCCCTCACAAAGCCACTGACCTGAATTTCAACTACCTTAGAACTTGAATCTACTCCAACTGTACTGTCGTTTCATGCAGGATTCTTGTCACCAGTATTTGCTAGCTATGTGGCGCCCTATTCTATTCTTGATTACTGGGCAAATGTCAGGAATATCTCCCTTAAAATGAATGTTGCTTTCATTGGTGAAAATCTAGCAAAAGGAGACTGGCGCCCTAGGCATTATGAACAATACAGGCTTTCAATAAATAAATAATTCAATTCAATTAAAACAAATGTCTGCCCTGATGTACCATAGTTTCTAATTTCTTTAATAAGCATTCTTGGGAAGTGTTTATGGGAAGTGATCCTCAATGAAAGCTTCAAGGAAGGTTCTGTAAGAAAGCAGAAGTTATGGAGCCATCTTACTTTCGTGCCAGGAGAGAGTCACATAAAGGTTCAAGAGAAATCCATCTCAGAATAAGCCTGCAGAGTTCATGTTGTGTATGGAAATGTAGGCTTGGGCTACAGGTACATATGTGACACTCCTTCCTGGAAAGGCTCTGCTCAAAAGGGACAGTGGGCAAAGAACAAGATAAGGAGCTAGGGAATGATGTAAATCCTGTGCTACCGTGTCTACTGGTGGCCTTAGCCATGTGCAAAGATGTAGATGCACTGAAGGTTTTCATAGCAGCCTTGGCTAGCTCTGTGCACTCCAGGCGTCCCGTCAGGGAAGCTACAGATGCAGACACAGCCCACTAGACAGCAACATGCTGGCCAACTGGCTCTGCAACTGTCTATTTAAGTCCATGAGCCTAATGTTTCCTACTGGCCTCTGAAGGTTTAGAGACAGCCTTTGTGCACAGACATGGGGATAGAGTTTATGCTCTGTCTACTGGCCTGGGAACAGGATTTTCCTCATACATTCTTGGCATCTTTATTACCTTCAAACCAATTCCTATACCACTAACTCAATCCAAAAAGCAGGGGGAGAATGTGACTCAACAGACTTGCATTAAAAACCCCTGGGGGAGGTTCACCATTCTGTTTTTCTGCCTGAATAGATATGTGGGAGGGTAACAGTGTGTTGAAAAGTGAGAACATTTAGGGACATAATCTTCCCAAGAGTGATCACTCACACTGCCTACCAAAGCGGCTTGAGGGCAGAATCCGGCCCTTAAATATTGTCAGACATTTGGGCAAACAAAAACAGTTTAGCTCAAACTGCCCCTGCTTTTTCTTCTCAGAAAGTGCTCAAAGATGTCAATTTTTGAAAGTAAAACCTGGGTGAGTGATCAGATCCTTACCCTCCCTTTTCTTTGAGGAGAGATTTATGGTCCCACTTGAAACCAGCCATCAACTCAAACTGAGATTCACATGATGCAAACTAGACCTGGGCTGAAGCCTCAAAACTCAGATCTGGATCTAGTTGTCAGATGGTGAGACTGGGGATGGGGTAACAACCCACCTGATCCAAACCCACATAAATCCATATCGCTCCCAAATTTTTTAAAAACTCATCAATACACCATACTGATTTCAGCTGATAGGAATTCCTTTGGGTGTTTTTCATGAGATTAATTTAATCTTGTCCCATCACTATTTACTCATCGCATGCTGCCTCACATCGGTGTGTGATCCTCTCTACAGAAAGTCTTCACAAAACCCTAAAGGAAGTAGTTCATCTGTACAATGTGCAATATGCTACAGCCAGTGAAAGGGGAAAAGAAGAAAGAGAGAAAGAAAGCAGAGATGCAGGGAAACTGGTGCTATTTCTTGCCATACAAAGGGTTGCCAAGTACTTTTCATTTACATAGATGACTTAATGATGATTGTATGATATTTAAAATTACTGCCACCCACCAGAGATGCATTAAAACTTTTATCAATATGTCTCTTACTATCTATTTGACTGTAAAAATGCAGAGATCATTGGGAAAAAAATAGCTTGTTGCCTGTCACCAAAAACCAACTCTGTGACCTTTCTAGATCAAAAAAAAAAAAAAAAAAAAAAAAAGCAGCAACAAAACCCCTTCTACTAGTATCAACATGATTTAAATTTACATGAACAAATAAGCTGTTTCACAAAATGGAAACAAGTAATAAACTAGGACGAGAACTGTGACCAGCCTGGGACCTCTTAAAGACCCCTCTGGACCTGGCAGGAGCCTGCCTTTTCTGTCTCAGGGACAACCCCCCACACTGGTCTAATTACCTTTCTAAATTCATATCTAGAACCCCAGGGTGCCTCATGGGATTAAGCACAGTATGCTTTGCAAATTGAAAATAAGATAGCTGTTAGGAATATATACTTGCCTCTATGATTACAGCAACAAACAATGGCAAAACATTAATTTACATCTATTATAACGGTGAAACGAAGCCCAGGATTTTCTTCGTGTTATAGGCAAGAGATAAATTTGCGAAGGTGAGATTCTAAAAGGTGTAGGCTCTAATGAGGGAGATTCTCTTGCAGAGCAGGTAACTAGCAGGATGGCATCAACTCAAAGTTATGAGGATTCAGTATATCATTAAATTTATTTACCATAAAATGGATTGAGGTTTTTTTAAATAGTAAAACTATTCACAGGGAGACAAAGTTTATATATATCTGTGGGGTGAAAGGCATTTGTGGGGGGTGAAACAGTGCGGAGCGGTTGCAACAGCAATCCAGTCATGCCTGGGTCTAGTATTTTTAAAGGTGTTTTATCTGGTAGGAATGAATACAGCATTTACAAATTGAAAATAACTCTGTAAACTCAGATAAGATTGTCTTGGTAATATTTTACCAAGGAAGCAGCTCACCACTGCTTACTTTCAATTAGCCATCTAAATCATAGCCTATACAAAAAGCAATCCCTGCTGCCTTGCAATAAAAAAAAAGTAAGTTAGACTAGTTCCTAAGCGTTTTGATTCATGTTGCTGAATATGGAAGATCTGTAATCTTCTCCTTGGAGTCTATAGTCTAATGTAACTGCTTGAAAGTACTTTCCTTCTGCTGCTGGCAAAGATATTTTTTTCTGAAATGAATGGTGATTCATTATAGATAACCCTTCCCGATTAATTTTGTTTTGACTTTAACTTCAGAATAAGAATATAAGCAGTAAAGTAGCTTCTCCCCAGATAGTAACTATGCTGTTATTTTTGGACCGTATTGTAGTTGCTGTCGAGAGAAGCCTAAATTTAGAAGAAAAAAAAGAAGTTGATTGTCATCAAAAGTTTTAGCTCTATGATAAAAAGTGGTATTTTATTATTATTACTTGTCTGTGATGAATAATAAATAAGCAAGTTCCTTGGAATCAGTATTCAACTTCACTGGCTTCTGTCTACATAATCCATAGAACTAACACTCTTGGAGGGCTGATTGGTCAAACTGAACAAGTTTAATTTGTATCTACACATTTCCAGTGGTCCATGGGTAATAAGATGGTAAATTTGAGGAGACCAAGTACAATGGCATAGGAGCCCTTGCTGTGGACAGTGACTTTGTGACGGTCTGATGCTGCATGAGAATGAGAATTTTGACAATTTCAGTAATGTGAAGAGATAGTTAAAACCCTGAAAATTAGACATAGCTGTTGTAAATCACTGTATGTAACATTTTTCAGCAGCTAAATTTGGTTCATGACTTTGTCTGTAAATCAGTTTCCCTTCCTTCTCTCTGCCTGTTTTTTTGACTAAGATTCTGTTTATTTTTGCCCAGTTCTTCAATATCTATTGTGGGCTTTTTCTCATTTCTGTTGAGAAGCATTTAACCTGACCTTACTGGCTGCACACTGACTTGAACCTGTCACCTATTGTGGTTTTTTTCTTTGTTTGTTCTGTGTTTTTCTTTATACAGGGAGGATATACAGACCATCTGTATGTCTGAGTTACCAGCAAAGATCCACTAGCTTCACCAACAAGGAGGAAATTTCTTTCAAAGAAATACTGAAGTTAAAAATTAACTGTGTGCCATTACACAATATTTATAACATAGTGTATATAAAGGCTTTTGGAAAGCTGGATGCTATCAATTACACCTGAATGATTTTACTTGCCTTCATAAAAGGACGAATGGTGCATGCACCTCCCTGAAAGCTGTTAGCCCCAGGCAGGAAAGGAGTTTTTCACTCTCCATCATTGTCTTTGATTTGATACTGATTTACTACTAGCTAAGCACATGTCCAGCATTTTAAAGCTGGTGAAGAGTCCCACTGAAGTCAAGGGGCTTGATGTACGCTGGGATTACTCCATGCTGAAAAGTCAGGTTGATGTTTCACAGTCTTGAAGAAAGATCTAATTATTGAAGCATAATTTGATGAGTAACTTGGTCACTTAGGACAAGGATGAGCCTACCTTTCTTTTCTATGTTTAAAGGCAACATTTTTTTGTGTGTGTTATCTTTACCTAAAAGATTTATAATTTACAGTAATGAATTGGATATTTTAGCTTTAAACAAAAATATTTTTTACATAAATCTTCAGACACGACTGAAAAAGAAGCCCAAGTCCACGGAACCAAAATTCTGCTACATCTGTGGATTCTCTAAGGTTTTGGCCTACCTGCATCATTTTGTCCCATGCCTTCACTGAAGCTCCATCTACAGCTGCAGGTGAACCCATTGCTCAGCCTATGTTAGTAGTTTCTCCTCCTGCAAAGAAGCTGAAAACATCTAAAATATTGCTGGGAGTGCTAAGTGCAGTGCACCTTGCGAAGTTTTTGCTTGTTAGCACTGGCCATTTTCAGACACAGTCATTGATCACCACCAGCACCAGTAAAGGGTCAGGTATGTGGTGCAGACAGGCTTCATCTGATCCTAACACATACGAACTGCTGTTTGCTTGCTGTGTTGCTTTCATAGCGCACAGGAGCATTTTATAAAATCAGAGACAGGCAGGGGGAGCACCTATGAAAATGCAGCAACAATTTATTTTATAAAGAATTTTTGTAAGTCTCATGAAAAACTGCAGCCCATGAGCTGCTATAAATATTACACTGCAGATGTTTGGAAAAAACCTGTTCACTTACAGGATACACAGAGCTAATTCCTGCAGAAAATTTAGTTAAAAAGTGGGAGGAACTAGGACGGATGAGTTGACCCAGGCTATTACATTTGGTAATATTTTTACTTATTCACTGATCTGATTTCAGCTATCCTTTTTCTGTCTTTTTTTTTTTTTTTTTCCTGAAAAACAGCTATTCACACTGAAGTGAAATAGAAGTGGAATATTTTACATATGCCATAAACTGAGCTATAGCACAGCCATCCAGCTGTGATCTTTCCTGTACCTGAGCAATGTCTCAACAAAATCCCATGTGTGTGTGTCTCTGTATGTATATGTATATATATGGACAGATTTGTACCAACTCTGCATTGTTACACTTGACTTACTCTTTTTTTTAATTATGTAAAAAAATCACATTAAGCTGAATCTAATTACTGCAATGTATATTAGAAGCAGGGCACCATCAAAATTTTATTTAAATTAATCAGGTTTTGATTTAAGATATTAAATTCAAATTAATCATGTAAAAATGGAAATGATCCTTGACGTGCTTCCAGCTGTGACTTCAGTCTGTTTTCTCGTGTGAGTCACTTTCGGGATGTCTTGGGGGGAACATTACGAAAATTCACGCCGGTGCTATTTCAATTAGAGTTATTTAGCAGGACAGATGTAAAGAATACGGTATAATTAAGAAGGAGCTGATGACACGGCTACAGATTTTCAGGATCAAAAAAAAACCTGTTAGTGAAAATTGACTACTGGTCATGTAGTCCAAGTTCAAATATGCTGGGGTTAAGCACTCATTAATGATAGAATGAGGTCTTTAGATAGACCGTTGGACTCTTTCTCTGGAGCAATCTGCAGAATTCTGCCCTGGAAATAACTTTGAAGCTTCATTAGCAAGCAGATGATACCTGATAATATAATTCTAAAATTCTTAAAATAATTTTCCTCCCCCTGGTGCCTAATCTTTTCTGGACAGCTAACTTCAAAGGCCTTCAGAAAAACCTGGAAGTGGCATATAAATGCCCATGTAAGAGCACATACACACAGAGATACGTATATGCATACACTCAAAGCATTGTTAAACTCCTGATGAATACGAGCTGCCAGGAATACTGTAATTTCTTCTAGTGCTGTTTGAGCAGAATTAGTCTGTGCTACCTGCACGCTTCCTGACTGAAACCAATAAAGAGGATGGGGGCTTTCCCCCATAGAGGCCTGACTTAGTATTTATTTATAACTCTTTTTACTGTCAGTATTTCCACTGTGAAAAGTGATCTGCACATTGTTTCTTTATTCAAGAGTAGGGTGACACAAACATTTTTTTCACATGTGCCGCAATGCTATGCAGCATAAACTTTGGAAGTTATTTTACAAATTCTTTTACCTGAAATTATATCTCCCAGGTAAAGCTCTCACATTTTCCAACATGAAAAAAGATCAGAGAGACTACAATCTGTTCCTTCTTGTACTCATAGATCTCCCAAAAATATGTGTATTTAAACATGCTTCTTATGGTTGCTATCCAGGGCTCTCAGTATCTGTTCCCCTCCTACTGAGTAATAGTAAAAGCCAAGTTAAATTTAAAAAATGCACAGTACATACTGTACACCCATAATTATAGATTAAATATTGATCTCCATGGTGTTTTTTCCATGCTTTTTTTCCCACATCTCTTGCAATCTTTCTCTTCCCTCAGTAATGTCCCATTGTCACTTCCTTCTGCAAAGTCGCATACAACTGGAAATATCTTCTGCAACCAAAACCATCGGTTTTAACTAAAAAAACCCCACAGTGGATGACAATGAAATAACTTAAATATCCAGCTCTCTATATCTGGCAACATCCTCCAGGAGTGGATCCTAGAATCTGTAGAAGCTTTATTTGCTCGTTCAGGGATGCCATACACTTCAGCGAGGAGCTGTACCTAAAGGAGGAGCAATGCACCAGACCAAGCATGCCTGGCTATCCGTAGTGGATGGAAGTAAAGAGCATATTACACTTGCCACAGCTTACCTATTATGCAGATTTCAAGGCAGGAAACTGTCTGCAAAACAGATATACAGTGAACATAAACTTTTTTGTTATTGTGGTAGTTGATCATGTTGTTGTTACAGTTGGAGGAATAATATGATTCATTGATGGTTTCTGCTTCCCACTCGTAAGATATAAACCTACATAATGATTGTTCTTTAATAGTATTTAAAGATATTTTTAAAACAAACTGTGTGGGAGTTTAACATAATAATGGTTTCAGTTTTTCAGGAAACACTTTTTGGAGAAGTGTATGACTCTTTAAATATTAAAAATGGCTGCTCATAAGAAACATGAATGTAGAAAGTAATTTGTTAGAAAGGATGTGATAAAAATATGCTCAATTTATGCGTTTGTCCTTTTTAAATTTATTTTTTCTTTTGGCATAACAGCTGGAAAGAACAATTTTTTTTTCTGTGAGCTAGGCTATTGCCTGGATGACTGAAATGCATTTTCCCACGAGAGATGCACAGGTTCATTTCCCATCTGGGTTTTTTTACCCTCCTGTTTCTTTTTTCTCCCCAACTCCTCTCCTCCAGGACCAGAGCTTATTGATAATGAACGATAAGTTTCCATTGATATAGCCGCATACACACCGAAGAGATTATACTGAACACAGCAGTGCTCCGTGTGAAGTACAGATTAGCCCAAAGATGTTCGCCTATTTCTCAATCCTTCATCTAGGCCTGCGTGGGGGGGTTCCAGTAACCGTCAGGACTCATTTGTAGGATGAAGACACAAGGAGTTCGGACTGGCTTCTCTGGTCAATTAGGAACTGGGGCTGATGATCTCAGGAGGGAAAGCTCAGATTCCTGTCAAGCCCCTGCAGAGAAGACAGGTGGGAGGGGGAGCACAGAAGTGGGGTGAGAGGAGCACAGAAGTCCTCGGGGCAGTGGAGGCTCATTCCTTACCAGGGGAACTTGGCCTTGTGCATACGGTAAACATGGGATTACTCACCGATGCCCCTGCTGTCACCAAGCCAGTAAACCCGTGGCATTTGTCAGTGAGGTATTATGTGTTGCCTGCATAAGGGTAAAGGCTAAAAGCCCAAATTGTAGGGAAGTTGTGTTTTAATGAAGGCTGAAACACTGGTCTGGGACTTCATCTGACGATGCTCAATCCACGGATCTTTCACACATTTCTGATGCTATTCCATGGCATTTGCATAACTTTTCTCAGTTCCCTATATGTGGAATAATGTCCATAGGAGGAATATGACCGGCAGGGTTAGCTCAGTTGGTTAGAGCATGGTGCTAGTAACGCCAAGGTCACCACAGGTTCGATCCCTGCTCACTGCAGGGGGGTTGGGCTCAATGATCTCTCAAGGTCCCTTCCAACCCAAAAGCATTCTATGATTCTATGCCTTTCCTGTTTTTCTTACTTGTCTCTTTCCAGCGCGGTTAGACTGTAAACTCCGCGGCAATCTAGGACTATGCATTTCTCAGTGCATTGTGTACCAAGGCTCCGTTAAGCCTAGGGACAGTAATGTATGCAAATAATATTGATGATAAACACTATTAGTTCTGTACCATCTCAAAATTATCATGACTAACATCTTTATGGAAAGATGGAAATATTTCTGGAAAATTTCTGGAAATATTTCACAAATGGAGACTTTCTAAATCAGAGAGATATTCAGTGGCTTGTCCATGGCCTTAACATAAGTCTATGAGAGGGCATGGCTCAGATCTCTTGATTTCTGGTGTTTCCTCTTAATTTTGAAACAATTACTATCAAAATATTTTCTGTTAGTACATTTTTAGTTCATTTATTTGCCTTAGCTAAAATGTATAAGCTGTTGGATATTTCTCATTGGTTTGTAACTACAGTGTGACAGATGAAGGTGTAAGGTGTCATGGGACTCTGGAACTGATATGAAACATGGTTAGTATGTAAGAAAATTATATATGAAAGTTTTGACTTTTGCAGCTGGACCCTTATCCAGTGGATGTGTTGAGGTGTTTCTCTCCAGAGGCCATTACCAGAGGCACTTGGGCTGACTCAGCAGAAAAATCTGGTACTTTGGGAGAACCCTCCTGAGAAAAAGAGGTGCTGCAAAGGTGAAACCTGCATTTTTACCAGTCCTGCCTTGTTGGAGGCAATTTGTGTCTTTGTGTACGAGAAGCACGTCAGCTAAAGTTGTAGTTGTGTCTCATCTCTGGATAACTGTGTTTGCTGCCTCTTTTTGTGCAGCATAATAAGATTTGGCCCTTTTAGTCTATGCTTTCATTCCTTCTAAGGCAAGAAAGAAATGACACATAATATCTTACAGAGCAGACATGCTAATTTTGAAAGTGATTTTCCAGGCAACTGAACATGTCCCACAGGTTCCACCTGGGAACTGAATGTTTATGGCTAACTTTGGAAAAATCTTTTTTAGGCTACTGGGAGATGAATATGCCTGTATAAATGCGTATTTTAGTGGCCCCACAGAGCTCCCCCTATGAACTAATTAAAGACAGTTTCAGAGGACAGGTCCTCACTTACCAGCTGTGAACACACAGTACGCAGTGCCAATGGAAGAGCCTGGGTGTGTCAGCAAAAAGCAAGCAGTGGGCTAATTACACTGAAAGAATCTGCACATTCAGCACACCTTAGCCAGCTCTGTACGAAAAATTGACATAGCACAGCACCTAAACCATCCAAAATACTGAGCTTGACTGTTAATTACAAATCAGGTCCCTAATTCCAGCCCACTCTGGTCTAAGGAGCAATAAATATTGACACAGAGTAGAAGTCAATGCTGCAAGCCTTTCCACTGTGGACAGCTAAACAGGCAGTGTAGCCAATTTTCCAGGCTTCATCAGGAATCATGCCATTATTGTTGTTGTTATTAGCACCTGTAGGATTAAAAGGAAAAAAAAATCTTTATTTTAACAATATGAGCATTTCTAGCTTTCCTATTTGCCAAGAACAGTTTGAAAAAGGAACCATGAAAGGTTCAATAAATTATTTTCTTTTTTAAGCCAATATTGAAGATGGGCTTTGAAAATATTGTGATTTCTACACCAGAGCCACGTTCTTTTGGGAGCTGATTCTGGGTTTTTGAATTTTGATGGCTGGCAATATTGGACGTAAAATCTGAATGCAGTTCACATCCTTAGCTAGGGGAGTGAGTGAGACACTGGATAAACTTGAAATTGTATTTAGGTGTCTTAGATCTGCATTTGACTCATGTAACTTATGATAAATATAAATTAAGAAAAAATGTCAGATGACCAAAAATGCCACATTTCTATCCACATGAAAAGTAAAAATCTTCAGATACTGTAGCCTGTAGTACCTTACATCCGACCTAGATGAATATAAAAAAACAAAACCAACTTAATTCTGGAATCTGCTTATTCATGAACACACTCAGAGTACAATAGAATTGCACAAGATTTAGTTCTAGTATTGAGCTTTTTCAGACTAGATGACTCCCGAAGTCTGCTCAATGTGACATTAGTACAGAAAATAATTCAGAGGAGTCTTTAACAAGTTTCTTCTTCAGTTTTGATGTTCCTTCAGCTTTTTGGCCCTGATAGCAGGTAATTATGGAAACACTTCAATTTATTACTGTAGGGGGGGAGAAGTATATGAAATTCAAAATTTTCTAGACAGTTGCGACTGGGGGTTAGGCAATCATTTGGAGCTGAAAAATGCACGCAGATCTTGGGAAAAATGAGATGTCCTCTAGACTGAAAATAGTGACATGGAAAAGGGCAGCTTGGCTATATGTATACAAACAGGTCCACAAAGACAGTTAGTTGTATCTGTGCAGAGAAGCTACTGGAATCAGAGTTTCAGTCCAAAATCAGAAATCTGTATTAATTTGCCCTGTAGATCAGAAGTCACAATTAATTGATTTTTTTATCTTTAGAATAATAAAAAGGAGATTGATCAGAGGAATTTCTTGTCTCTTTTAAAGTACAGGCCACATGATCTTTGATTTGTAAAAATCACCCTAGCATAGTTGAAATCCATCCTAGTTGAGGCTCTGGTTCACTTCATTTTTAAAGATAAAAATTCCTTGTCAGCCTCAAACTAAGTATTGCAAAGTCTTACCACTTTGCTGTGCAGAAGACACATCTCTGGAGCTTTTTTTCTGGATTTCCATCCTTCCATTTCTGATATGTTTACATGAGGATATTTTTAGGACATTGTATTTTCCTAGGTTAGTAGCAGCACAGTTCTGTGAATAGCTTAACAATTCATTTGAACTTTACAGTATCTTAACCTGAGACAGCAGACTCCTAATTATAAACTAAATAGAAACTGAAGCCTTGTCAGAGTGATTTTATTATCCTGATTGCAACAGTTTTGACCCTTTATGAGACTTTGTGTTATTTGGGACATCAGGAGTCTAACAACTGAAAACAAGCAGAAGACAGCTGCTTTCAGCTCACAGAAGTCTCTGGATATATTTAGCAATTTAGCCTTCAAAGTAAGCTGTTTTGCTGGTACTATTGTAAGATGCATCATTTCTCAGTAGGGCCCACATGTTTGCCTTAATCTGATAGAGTTCTTCTTTTTGTTCTTAACCTACTTCCTTTCCAAGAGAGGTAAGGGAACTTTAGCAGCAGCCGTCAGTAGCAAATGAAGTGGGAGGGAGCAAAGAATAAAAAATAGGCTGGGATTTATAAAAAGAATCTAAAAATCTGTGATTATATAATGATGTACAGAAGATGCCAGCTACCAAATCAAGCTATGGCATCACTGTTAACTTAGTGAGCTCCGTACTTCTCACTTCTCTGACATAAAGGCAGCTTCTGAAGTAGTTTGAAACGCGTAACCTTTAAGCTACAGGTTGAGAAATGATCCCAAGTGCTCAAAGTCCAAACTGAAGAAAGAGAGCCTGTTATTTGAGGAAAAGTCATGAAACCCAAGTTAACTTTTACTTAGCCTTGGCGAATTAGAAAATGAAAAGAGAAACCACGTAGAGGTAGAGGTTGATGTGGAACGTCCCCTGGAGTTTTCTGAATGAAGAAAATAAACTAATGAAAAGTGGATGAAACCAAAAGAATTAGTTGTGAATCAATGCTAAATAGTGACCAAATTCACACTGCGAAGAAGTCTGAAAGCCTAATGTTTCTTAGTAGGGGAAACTGTCCATATGTAAAAATAAGGGGTTTACCATTTGCAGGTAAAAGGTAAGGACTGGAAAACAGACCTGTGTCTTTAAGTGATTTCTCTGCTGCTGTGCAAGGACAGACTGTGGCAGCTGTGACCACAGGCTCCCCATCCTCCTGTTTTGCAGCCATGTGAAGCCAGTAGGGCTGCTGCACTGGGAGCCCTCCTGGCCACAGGTGAGGAGCCTCGCCATCTGCAATACTCAGTAGGCCAATCAAGCTGGCCCTGCGTGAAGTAAGATAGATAGCCTCCCCGTGTGCCCCGCGCTCCCTCTGAAATTTCAGCAGATCAATGTCACTGTGGCTTTTAATTACCCCTCTGCTTCATCATTATTTCATGGACTTAAATATGCCCTGCAGGACACAGCATCACAGTGTACAGATAAACAACCACCAAGCCCAGGTGCCTCTTGAGGTGCTACAGTCACCCCCCCAGAGGGAAACGTCATGGTGTTGGGCTCGCTTCCACGGGTAAGCTGACCTCAGGTTTTCCAGGCTGATTTCAGCCTGAGCTGAGACACAAGGGCACCCACTTCACCACTGTGTCCTGGGCTGAGAGCTCCTACAATTTCGTATTAAAACTTGTTGCTGTCGACACGCACAGGCACAGAGATCAGAGTGGCCAGTAGGGCTTTTGCATGTCATGTTTGTTTTCTGAAGAGGAAACCAATCCATCACTGCAGATCCTGTGTGGTAATCCATAAGCATTTGAGCACAGCACAGGGCCCACCTGTAGAAGACACTGAAGTCATCCTGAGAGCTGCTCAAACAGCCTGAATGCAGCCCTGGGTTCAAAAGTACTCAGTGACTTGCAAGCACAAACACATCCTGAAGGCTACCTGCAGCACGGTCTGTTGTAAGGGTTGTTCTGACACATGTTGGCAGTGGTATCCGAGGGGTGCAGGACAGGTTTAAAGAAAGAATACCTCCCTGTCCTCTCTCACCCTTTGCAACACCTCCTGGTTACGTACAGTGCCAGGTAAGATTGAAGCAGTTTTAGCTTTTTGGTTTTAATTTGTGAACCAATGCAGCTCATTAGGGAGACAGCACTTGTCTGGATGTGGGGAGCCAAACTAAGGGGGGGGAATATATGATGAAAAAATATCCAATTTTGATTGGAATTCTTTAGAAAGTTAACTGCCTAAACCCATAGTTTTTGATCGATGAAGAATGTCGATAGCACTTTTGATGAATATTTTGGGAAAAAATTGATAAGCTACAGCCTTTGGAAGATGTTGCTAGATGCCTGCCACCATGCTTGCAATGTAGCATGCAGTAGTTTTCTGATGTACAGCACTGAGTTCTGTGCATCAGCAGCGCAAATTCACCCCGAGGGGAAAGATCTGCCTTCTCAGACCATCAACACCAGCCTAGAAGCAATGAAGAGGGAAGAGGGGCAGAGGGAGACAGAAAAGACAAGGCAAACCACAGGTGTACGTACGCTCTGTAGAAGCGAACAGACCTCAGAGAGAGCTGCCCGCAGCTCTCTGCATCAATCATTCATGGTACTTCCTCCCTGGCAGTGGAGAGAGGAGAGACTGTGACAAAGAAGATCCTTCAACATGTGAGTAACTGTAAGCACATGAGCAGTAGTCTTGTCGGGAGCGCTCCCATGTGGGTTTCCCAAGGACACACCACTGTGCCTGCTCTACCGCTCCTGCTGCCGGGTACTCGTATGGCCAGTGACCACTGTATCAGAGAGACAACGGGCAGAGGAGGTGCTGCCCTCCCTGGTTCCACAGACAGGGAACGGAAGCTGCACAGTAAACTGAAGTTCATGTAGGAGGCGTGCAGTAGAAAACGACTCTCTCAAAGATTGCTGCTGATCAATGGATGTCTTTCCTTTCCCTAATGTCTTTCTGCGCATCCTGCTGCATTTAAGTGATGGGTACAGCTGCCATCTCAACAGACCTGTGACCAAGCATGGGAGCAGGTACCATGTTGGCTGGACCTAATGGGAATGCAAACTCCCTTGATAAATCTGTATCTGCCCAAGCGTGATAAAGCAGTACCTACATTAAAATGCTCAGCTGATGGAACTAGAGGAGACGATACTTCCTCGTTATAGTTCTGGTTCAGGTGTTGGACATCCTGTGCAGAAGTGAACATGCTCTTTTTCAGGGACAGGTGATATAAGAAAAGAGCAGGCTAAACTGCTATTTTTATCAGCGAAAAAACTGAATCCAAGCCTTGACATGGGAGACTCTGTGCCCATTCTTTCCCTCAAAATGTACTGGTTGAACAGACTCCCTTTGTCCTTCTTCCTTCACTAAAAGCACTATCTGTCCTTGGGTAGCTGGCACTAGCTGACATTGCTCTGTGGAGAGGCATGATAGGGACAAGTATGGGAGTTGGATAAGTAATTCCACATTCCTATTGAGAAGGAAGAAGATGAATATGTTTAGTTTTACTGAGAGAAAGGGCCCTTCATTAATTATATATACCTAAGGTGGATCTAACTTAATTTTACTAATACCAGGAGAATAAAAACAGGTGAAGATGGGATGACCTAAATGCATAGAGCAGGGAGTGGCTCTACGCTAATTGGAATGAGAGTATGGAGGCTAAAATTATCAACTGAGGGCAGTTTAAATTAATTTTTTTGAGAGGAGGTATTAATTAATGAGTTGTGGGCAGCACAATTCATTGACTCATTAAAGCCCTGTGTATCTGGAGCTGGTTCCCAGAATGAAGATAACACATGCAGTAGACTTGTTCCACTGGGACTGCTCATAAGGCTTTGATAACCACTGCCTGTTTGGATGAGGTGCAGCCACGGCTGACAGACAACCCCAAGAACCAGATCAAACTGTATTGCCCAAATCCTCATCTCAGATACTTATCAACCATATCCCTGGACCAGAAGTTATGCATATTTAAATTCAAGCTTCAAGCTGCTTTGATTGGATGTGAAGGTTCCTCATCCATGGGAATATATTGTCATGTTTTTCCTGAGTAATTAAAATCAAGTGGTCAGTTTAAGGAAGACTGAGACACGGAGTTCACTTTACTTTCAACTGTTCTCATCTGAATTCTTCTTTACATAATAATGGTGGCCATGGTTTTTTGTTTAAGAGAAAAAAGAACTCTCAGGTTCCCAAAAGGACTCTATATATCATCACATTTTTTGACAATTTGGCCCCTTATGGTTGTCTCCTAAAAATATGAACTGCTTTTTAAAGTATCTTGGCAAGAGGCCATTTGTCAACTTTGATCTGGATCCTGATATGTAAGTTAAACACACCCAAAGGTATAAAGCAGTTGCCCACTTCAGACAGGCTTTGCAAATGAAACTACAGCTACTGACAGCGTTTTTAACTCTGAACTATGTATGCTGGGAGAGGAGGAGTCAGTAGGTAAAGGGCCATTGCCAGCAAACACATTTCTGGAGGAACACATTGCAACTTGGATTTGAAAGACCACCAAAAAACCCCAGACCTGTGCAAATAATCTGAATTCGCAGTCAAGTGTGACGCTGCTACAGGCTTCAGGTTCCCTGAGGGTTGTGTCAGACAAAGTCACTGAGAGTGTTTTTGTGTAAAAAAAGTAAGGGAAAAGAATAAAACCACGTATATATTCCTCTTTCTCTCTCTTTCTCTCTCCCTCTTTTTTGGTTGATTATCTGCAAATGTTTTGTGTTCCACTAAACATGCACTGCAGAACTCACCTCGTGTGGCAGGCTAATGCACTGCTTCTCTGTACCGCCAAACAGTACGTGTCTTTGAGGGACACGAAGGAGCATCAGTCACACGCAGGATCCAGCAAACACTGGAGCTGCCAGGGAAGGCGTCAGCTGCATTTACACCAGCGTTTTGAGCGCGCTGTGGCTCGCACTGCAGAGTGGACTCAGGGAGCACAGATGGGTTTCTTTCAGATGAAATTAATACAGAACTTGTGCTCTGGAAGCATACCAGCGTACTCCACTTGCTAATGGGCACCCAGTCCATGGGACCAGACTAGAACTAGTTTGAGGTAATGCCCCAAAAGACATACAGTGTGGACGTGGGGTCCCCAACACCAATTGTTTCACTCTGTGTATTTACTCCTCTGGGCCAACTACTTGCAAATACGGTCTAAGCCAGAGAGGCACATTGAGGGATGCCATAGAAAAAGCATCTGAAGGACCTGGATTTCCACAGGCATATTATTATTTATCATTTGAACTGAAGCGCTATGTAACAATGCTAAATCCCCCATTGTGTGAGGTGTTATGCTAATACAGAAGATCGTCCCTTCCCCTGAAGAATTAAAACCTGGAAATAGTTTGGGAAGGAGCTTTGCCTCCTGCTCCAACCTGCCACATTCTTAGGCGCTGTACAGGCATAAGAGAGCTGTAAATTCGGTAATGCAACTTAGCTCTGGGAAGGAGGTGGGAGCAGGGAGAGGAGTGTAAGATTTCACAACGCTCACTTTTCCTCGTGTCTTTGCTGGGAAGAAATGGAAGGAAAATAACCAATAGCCAGCAGAAAATAAAGGCTGGGGGAATACAGTACTGAACCGATATCCCGGTGATTTATGACCTTCTTGGGACACTGTGAAGAATAAGTGAGTGACAGATTATCTGCTGACCTGCGGGATAGCTCATTTGCTTTTGTTCAAGCAGCAGTTTTTCAGTAGTATTGCAGGTCCTAATATTTCTCTGTTGAACTGAGCTACGTTACTGCTAAATAAATATGTCAGTCAGCAATGACACAAGTTAGCATTCTGGTGGGAGGTATTTGTCTCGCTCCGAAGGGGAGCCTGAGAGGAGGCAGTGTGGACATTTAGGAGGCAGGGACCCTAGGGCAAAAGAGAGAGCAAGTCAAATTGACAGTGGGGACACACTGTGGGGCCACCTGGAGGTATGGAGCTCTAGATGCCTTTATATACATTGAGCTGTGGTTTCTGTCTATGTAGTACTTTCTTAACTACTTTTTGCTTAAAGTTTGGAGGGGTTTACGGTTTCTGCACTGAGGTTAGTCCTTCTGTCCTGGGGTGTCCTCAGATTTAGAAGCTGCATTATTCTTTTTCAGAAGAAAACCCCACACAAAGCAGCTTATATTGTCCCCCTTCATAGATCACAGGCATATTTGCCTACACCTGATGTTTATTTGGTGAGATAACTCCTTCTGCTTTATGCATCTGACTTTATATAAACTGGACTGAGAGGATGGTGCAGGAGTGTCCAGCAGAGGACTGTGGAGGACTGTCTGGCATGCTCTGTCTTGGCTTAACAACCACTTTTACCGGTTATATTTAATTTTTTATTTTTTTTCATTTGTACCATTAAGACTGTAAAGTTAATGTCTGCGGCAGGAATGGAAAGGGTACACGGCAGCTGATATTGCCCATTTCTTTCAAAAGACAACGTTTCAGAAATAACAGTTCTACTGACTTGCTTCAATGTGAATTAACAGTGAATATTCAGAGTCAGGCATATTTTGTGAGCACAGAAACAAAACATGGGGAGTAAAGCCCTGTACCCTATCTGACCTTGCGAGGGATCCAGCAACAGCAACAAGGAAGAGTAAAAAAACATTTCTCTCCCCAATACTGATTGCCTCAGTCTTGCCCTTCTAATAAGCATTTAAATAATGTAAATGTGAAGGGTGGTGCGGGAGAGAAAAGGGGGGGTGCACACAAACCTTTCTGACTTTTTTTTTCCCCCTCAACACTGATGCCATTGCATAATTATATGGGTTGGCTTGAAAGAATGAAACCCAGTTCAAAATGTATGAGTTCATTTTTATGTTCTACTGAGAAAATTTATTCAGTGTGACTGCTCAGTAGCGAGAGCAGTAAAACACCTTAATCCCTGGTTGAAGAAAGGTAATACCTTGACAGATGTGTGCCTCCTACTTTCCTTGCGGCCATGTTTCAACAACAAACCTTTATTTCTGCTTCTCGGCTGTAGCAGAAAAAAAAAAAAATGAGAGGAGCAATAAAGCAGTCAGACAAATCTCAGGAGCCAGGCGGCAATGCAATAGTAATGACAGATTTTTAATGTGGCAGGAGAGATTGACAGGAAAATGTCTTCAGAGCAAACGCACGCCAGATGGAATGAAAACGGTTTATTGGAGTATGGAGGTGCTGCTGAACTGAATAGAGGGCGGGTTTAAGGTGGGTGTTTTATCTGCTTCAAGTAAACAACAACAACCAAAAAAAAAAATCCCCTCACCAGGTATTGCCTTAGACTGGTTTTTGCACCAAGGGGATCTTTCTTTTCTTTGTTTATTTGTTTCTTTTTCCACCGTACTGAGCCAGAGAAAAACTTTAAAGTCAAAAGTTCAGTCATTACATGCACTGCACAAAAGGAGAAGGCAAACTGGTTTGGTCTGAGCTTTTTTTATTGTTTGCCTCTCTTCCCTGCCCCCCACCCCCCTCACCCCCCCCACCCCCCGCCCTTAATCTGAAGGAATTTCTCACTCAGTATGAACAGATAAAGATGTTTTGATGTGTTTCTAGATAAATCGGAATTATTTTTTTCCAAAAAGGGAACAGGTAAGAAACGAAAACAAAACCAAAACCCAGCTGATTGAGTAGCTATCAAATCCAGGACAGATAAAGCAGCCTGCACTAAAAAACCTATGAAAGCCAATATAGCTGTTTCTATATCAGGAAGAACAACGTCATTGTGTCTTTTTCAACTGAATAAACTTAAACTTGCATGCTCTTAGTAATGATAATAAAGTCAAATTCAGCCCTACATCTCACAAGAAAATGTAGCTCTGAAATATTTCATACCCTCCATATAGAGCAAAGGCAGGGAAACAGCCATAAATGGGAAAACCAGTACAAAACAGAGGAAGAAAATACAACTCTAAAGTGTGAATCTCCCTGACACCTTTTCATTATCAGCCTAGTCAATGAAGAATGCCACTAAGGAAAGCACGGCGTCATATTATTGAAACATGCTGGGTTTGGGGTTTTTTGAAGGATGCACTTGCGTAGTCTCTGTGGGTAGCTTTTTTATTTCACTATATTTGCCATTATTAACTCTCTCTAATTGTATTTTACGTGCAGGGCTTGGATTAAGTGTTCTGCATGTATTGTGTACATTTATATTGCTCTTTATAGAGTTTATTCATGGCATTTTTGCCTTACACAAACACGTTGGAAAGAAGTCACTGAGTTACCTCCTTTATTTGTACTATACTTTAAAACAAAACAAAACAACCCTTTTTGTCTGACAACCTGCTTCTTTTTTTGCTAAGGAATATTTATTTATACAGTAAAAAGATGTTATGGTTCTTTCCACCAGTAGAAGCGTATGCACTGAATGTGCTCCAATGTAATTTGCAGAAAGTGGGGAAAATGCTCTGGAAAAGTAAGCAGGGAATTCTGCCATGTCGTTTCATCTGATAACTACAATACTACGATAACAAAGCTTTAGGCAAAATGCTTAATACTGACTGGAAAAGTAATTGACTAAGCCTTGCAATGATCCATTTATAGTTTATATTTTATAGTTTTACTGATTTTTTTTTTTAAATGTAAGTTTTACAATTTTTGTCATATTTTGTCCTATTCAGAATCCTGCTATAAAGTTCTATTTAACTCTCTTTTGTATTAGTCCCGGCAGAGCTATAAAGCTTGCTTGTATAATTCTTACAGTCTTTGGGGTTTTGCTTCAATTTCGTTAGCATTTGGCCAAATACTGGCATACAGGCTGTTCATCACAATGCAAGAGAAAATATTTTTGCATTAAAAAATTGCCTTTAACAGGTTAAAGTCATTTTTCCATACAAAGAACAACACAATGCCAAAGATAATAAAGAAAAACATAGCAATGAAGAAGGGGTTATAAGTGATATTATATGTACTTCTGAAATTATCCTATTTCCTTGCACTCAAATGTAACTTGATTATCAGTGAACTTAACTTTTTCTGGTTGGGTTGAAGCTGTTTTGTAAGTCAGTCCTGCAAAGGACATCACTTCAGTAGGAGCTGCTTTTTAGAAAACAAGAAAGTCAAAGCCATTTTTCAGTTTATTTTAGAATCTATTTTGCTAGCTTTAAATACCTCCCAAAATTAAACTCAGAATGAATATTAAAGCAATGTTGAAGATAAAACTTGACACAACAGGATGTGATGGCTGCCATTCTGTCCTTAAACCACCTTTTTGCAACACACATAATACAGAATATTAATCAGTGTTCTGAGGCTGTGGCAGTATCCAGAGACACAATGACAAGTTAGGGACAGAACAACCAGCTTAACTGTGAATGGCATTGCTTTATTCTGCACCAGATTTCTGATATAATTTAAAAATAGATTTTACTGTGTCATCAGCTCCATTCTGGTATCGCTAGTAAACTGCACTAGGTATAAAAGCTGCAATGGAAATTGTACAAGCATAGACACCAAAGTTGCTATCGCTAGTGTGTAATAGCTGGAGTTTTCATTTCAGAAGACACTGAATACTGACTTTCAACCTCAAATTGTATTCATTAGTAGCTTGCATTTTTTTCTTTTTTTATTCCTAAAATCATACCAAGTATATCAGCATGCTCTCATGCACCCCCGCACTGTGGAATTTTGATAATGTATGTCCTAACCGCTTAATTGATTGATTAGCTTACTACAGCTTTCTGAGGCACCAAATTTATCTTTAATAGCCGGAGTCAGGCACGGCAGGCAATCGAGGGGGGGGTCCCTTGGCGTCGATTTGCTCTTAACTGGAAAGTCATTACCACTTAATACATGTAGATTGTGTTGAAAGAAAATTATGTGTAATGAAATGAGGGAAAAATTAGTGGAGTGTTATGGGCGAAAGCAGATGTTACGGAGGAATTATGCTAGCAGAGATAATCACCTTCGCTAGCATTGTGTGTGCTGGGGTGTTAACTCAGGGAGAGAGTTGGTGAGAGAGCTAAATAAATGCATTGATTTACACAGATTCACTTTTCAAACTACAGTATATGACTAGTACACACATCTACAAACACGTACATACATATACACACACATGCTCAGGGCTGAACTTTTATATTTCTGATGCTCACACCCCTTTTTTAGCTATTTTCCAGCTACTCGCTACTCACACTGTATTCAGAAGTCCTAGCTGGAAGCCCAGGGAAGTAGCTGTCGATTTGCATGGTATCATGAAGATGAGAATAATATCCAAGGGCAGAAGTACTCATATAAGCATTAAGACAAGACCTTGTATGCTTCGAACTCTGGACAACCTCTCCTGAGAGAAAACTGATGAATACAAGAGAGGTCTTTCAGGGTAGCACCTGACATTTTAGAAGCTATAAAAATGAAATAAATAGCAGAGATAGTTGCAAAAAAATTATAGAGACATAGACAGTTGTGCCTTTACTTAAACAGCCTGTAAATAAAGGAGATATAGAAGAAAAAAGAAAAGATTAAATCTTTCTTTTTAATGCAAGTTAGGAATATGTTTTAAGGTAGTAGTTTTGCAGACAGGCAATACCGAAAACACTCAAAATCAGGCCAAGGGAGGGAAGAGAGATGCCACAGTTTTTATTTGGAACACATTTTAGAATTCTGTAAATTCATCTTTCACCTGTGGGCATCTCTCTGTCCTTTTCCAGCCATGAATGATATATACGCTTGATTATATTTCTTATATCCAGGCGTGCAAGGTCACTATTAATTTTTATCTTGGGTTTATCTATTTCGTATAATATGTGTTTGGATTTAGAATGATCTCTGCTTTATCACCCATTTCATAATAAAAAATGTGGTCTCAGAAAGATATTAGGTTGCAGATTTTACTATCGAAACCATTGATAATTAGGGTTTCCTCATATATCGTTCTGTTCCTTTGCTACTAAATGAGGCTTTTATGACTATAGTTATTGCTGGTGATAATAATACAAATTTCAAAAATTAAAAAAAAAAAAAAGACTCAAGGTCTTGTATTCCCAGTATTACTGTTCAGAGATAGGAGGTTAGCAAGAGGACTGTCAATTTCCTTGTCACCATATTAATGAGTTAAAGAAATGCAGCCAGCCCCTCATGAATCAATTGGAAAACTATGATGAATGTTTCAATAATTAAGAGAATAATTAAATTGCTGAATGTAGGATGGCACTAAATGAAATAGCTTTTGTAACAGCAGCATATTGCTGTTTATAAATATAAAGAGCTACATTTAAATAATGCTGTGAGTCCAGCTTAGGTTTATCTGTCTGTCTTATCACTTTTAACTGGCTGTGGGCCCAATCCTGCAAGAGCCCACCCTATACACGATATACCTTATGCCTTACCTCTGTGCATGATGGCAATAATTGTCTGCACAAAGCTAAGCACTCGCAGAACTCTGCTGCTAAATCTGAATCTCTCTGTGTACCTACATGCCTCTCTACCTGCCCATTGTAACATGGCCACCATTGTGGTGCTTCAGTGATAAGCAGCTAAACTTAAACAGATAACGAAGCCAGTGAATTCACAGTTAAAGCTGACACTCTGATGGCAACGCGCATGATGCTTGTGGAAATATTTTTAAAAGGTGATATGTGTTAAAGGTGAACTGTAAACCTGAAGTGAAAATTATGTTGAGTTCAGAAATATGTCCTGAATCTCTCAACTATCAGGCAAGTTTTACTGTAGCTTTCAAAATTCTCTTTTCTCCTGTGCAATAATCTGGCAGTTCCTCTTTGATAAGGACATTCCCAAACATAACTTTGTGTGATATCACACATACCAGATCCTAGGATGCTAAAAAGGAGACACCTAGAAAATTGTCCTTCAAACCAGGGTGTCTCAGAGCAATGCGCATGCTTAAAATAATTATTTTGGGGAAGGAAATGTATAAAGTATTCCCAATGCCAAAGCTTGAAAACATTTATAAATCTTCGGGGGGGGGGGGGGGGAGACACAAAAAATAATGGGGGAACTAATTAGCTAGTATATACTTGTATTTATTTTTGAAAGCATGTCACAGCTCTTCTTCGGCTGCTGGAATGTCAGCATGTTTAAGGAGAAGCCACTCACAAATAAGGCAGGGTCATTTCAGATGCAAAATTCAACCAAGTGCATATGGGGCCCTCTCTGATTGTGTATAGACAGCACTGATCCTCACCTAAGTGCTGTAATGTGAGAGCTGAACTTTGTTTTCCTGCCTACCATTATCCCAAAGTACTTTTCACTGACCCGTCTTTCTCACCTCCCTGTTTCACTGATTTTTTCTTCCTTTTTCTGTCTTTTCTCCACTCACCTCTTCCATTCACATACCTCCTTCTGTTTCCAAATGCGCTTCCACCATACACACATCTTCCACCAGTCCCTAGCTTTCTCCGTAGGGGGATGCAGGTGTTATTTGCTTGTAGGAGAAGGATGTGGAAGGAAATTTTCTATGTGGCTGTGAGTTAGCCCCTCTTTGTAGTTCAATCATCATGTCAGCCAGAATTTCACTATCTTCTTCATCTCTTGTGCTGTTGAGTTTATTCTTTCTGTCTCCTCCACTAGCATATTCCTGTGCACTCAGAAAATCATCATTGTTTCTCTCACATTTCACATTTGCCTTCAGTTCTTTCCCATCTCTCTTCCACTGCGCAGAGGCACCTCAGACACTCCCCTGAACCCCATACTCCCAACATGTTTCTTTTCCATTTTCCTCTTCCACCTTGAATGCCTCTTTTGTACTCATCACATAAATATATGATGTGGGGTATTTGAAAACCCAGCATTATATACTTGGCACACTAGTGATTTGAGGTGGAATGGAGAATAAATATAGCCATAATATGCTTTAAAACGGGTGAATTAGTTGGGCAGGAGACTTTTAATGCTACATGGGTGGTCAGTAAAAAAGTAGCAATTACCATGAGATGGAATCTGATATACCACAGTTATTTCCTATTCTAGGCATAGGGCAATACCATGGTAACCTAGACTCCACTGTGTGGCAAGTGTTGTTAATTGTATAGCTTTTTAATGGAGATAATTATATTTCTCCTGTCTGAAATCAACATTTACTGGCAGTGACCAATGCCCAGAAGGATATTCTCAGAAGGATATTGCATGATCTACAGTATGTACACTTAATATTTCTTACTTATAGTGAGACGGTTTAATTCCATCAGTGGAACAGGTGAAAATTGTTCACCTTTCTGATATATCCTGGTAAGTAATTAAAATATTAAAAGTTCAGGTGGATAGAAATTCATTCTCACCAGGATGTTAGGAATGCCACATACTGATAGGCCAAGCCTGGGGAAAAGAAATCATCCAGCTTATATTTGATAATTAATTAGATAACTTAATTTTCAAGGACTGTTAATACAGCATCTTTCTTTAGCATGAAATTTAGTTTTCCTTGAACACTGGAAACAGCCACATCTATAATCAAGGTGGCTTGAAATCTTCTTTTGCAAAACCTGCTTCCAGCAGGTAATGCTTTGCCAGAATTTAACATTCAGGTCAGAAGTTTTCTACTGTATGGCTCTGTTTCAGGTGAATATTCACTTCTGAGAATAAGATTAGGGAAAATATGTTGTTTGCCAATGTTTAAAAATAAATATACCTTTCAGTTGTTTCCTTAACAGCTCTGCAATTTAAAACTAGGTCTTGAAAACTGGTCAACTCTTAAGCTTCCAGAAAAAAAAAAGTTTATTCATGCTCATTAGAGGCTTGTTATGGTTGTCAGAGTTTCTATGTGTCAATCAGGTTGCATGGATACACCAGGTCCCCTAAGATACACAGCCCTGCCACTTGAGCAGGATTTTGCTCCTGCTTGCTGGAGTTGGCTGAGTCTCTGGATCCAGGACTAACAACAGAGAGCTTCACTCTCCCCTGCTGCTGATTGAGTTCCAGGGATATGCAGAGGGAGCAAAAAGCTTAGTTTCACCCAGGAAGTCAGTAAAAGAGGGGAAGGAAAGGGTGGGAGGAACCTGGGACTGGAAAACTGTAAGTGAGGGTGATCTGGCAGAGCTTCTATTCAACAGCAAAGCAGAACGGATACTGTGGACACGGAGCTAATGTGCACGGACAGATAAGTATGTGCACATGCTCTAGCTCTGACAATTAAGGAAAAAATGGGAAAAATTATGATGGTCCAGAACATGCTGTAATAAACTGGACAGAACATTTAGAAACATGGCAACCTTGAGATTTGGGGTAAGGAGGAGCAACATGTGGGGCATGGGAGCAGAAAAGAAGGGAAGACGTGAGCGCTGACCACAGCTGTGAGGAGAGTGACTAAACAAGTAGGAGGTGGATATAACTCATGGGGGAGTGAGAAATAGGAAGAAAGGTATGCACGAGTGCTACCAGAAAGGAGATAGGAAGAGGAGCAAAAGGATGTTCAGATTGGAAGGAACAAGAAGAAATCTAACCCATCCACCTTTATTAAACCTCAACCTAAATTAACTAGTCCTGAGTTCTGATTTGCTGTGCAAATAGCACTAGCAAAATAATGGTAACTTATCTTCATACTTGTTTCGATTCCATGCCTAATAACAGGTTACGCAGAAGATAACAACCCTCTACTACTTCTGCATGGAGATCAGAACAGTTACAGACAATGATATTTTTGCTTGTTCAATTCCTATATTTCCAAAACACGAGGGAATTGCATCCATGAAATTTAAATTAAACAATGACATTCTGAAGTTCAGCACTCAAAAACTAGGAGATGTCTGCATAAAAGCTGCCTTGGCAGTGTCAGTTTGGCCCACTTGGGGTCATGCACTATGACTGTTGATAAGGACTAGATGCCATACTGTCTCCCTGTCCCTCAGATGTGCATTGGTCACACGGGGGGGGAATGGCACGACTCTGCTGGCTGCGACAGAGTTAAAGGGGGGCAAAGCAGGTTCTCCTGGCTCAGGCACCTCAGGGTGTGGAAAATGTGATCTAACCCTATTGCTTGCAACCTAGCCCTGTTTCTGAGAGTGGAATTCCAGTTTGCCTAATGAAGACAAATGAATCATAGATTTTATGGACAAAAACTTAAACAGGCAGAATTATTTTGGAGGTTTTCAGGTTTTCTATTCTAATAGGGAATTTATCCACTTATTTCAGCAGCACTGCTTCAATAACTACCAAAACTTTAGGTGCAAAATGAGTGCTAGGACTACGCTTGAAGGACTGGATTTCACTTCACATCCCTTTGTAATTGTCATGGTTTAACCCCAGTCGGCAACTAAGCACCACACAGTCACTCGCTCACCCTCCCCGCACAAGTGGGATGGGGGAGAGAATTGGAAAAAAAAAAGTAAAACCCATGGGTTGAAATAAAGGCAGTTTAATAGGACAGCAGAGGAAGAGATGATGATGATGATAATAATAATAATAATGATAATGATAAAAGAATATACAGAAAAAGTGATGCACAATGCAATTGCTCACCACCCACTGACCAGCACCCAGCCAGTTCCCGAGCAGCGATCGCTGCTCCCCAGCCAACCCCCCCCAGTTTATATACTGAGCATGACGTCATATGGTATGGAATAGCCCTTTGGTCAGTTTGGGTCAGCTGTCCTGCCTGTGCCCCCTCCCAGCTCCTTGTGCACCTGGCAGAGCATGGGAAGCTGAAAAGTCCTTGACTAGTGTAAGCACTACTTAGCAACAACTAAAACATCAGTGTGTTATCAACGTTATTCTCATCCTAAATCCAAACCACAGCACTATGCCAGCTACTAGGAAGAAAATTAATTCTATCCCAGCTGAAATGAGGACAGTAATGAAGAAACAATAATTCATGCTGAAGTTGTCCACTTTTTTTCTCTCATTTTGTTGATCTCCCAACCCAAAACAGACTTTGCAGAAGGACCAAACTCCCCCAGCCAGCAAGCAAGGTCATCCAACCTGTGCCCTGTGCATGAGAAATGTTACACAGTTATAAATGCTTTGGAAAATCATGTCTTTCATCTCACAAACTGGGTAGGCAAAATTTGATGATTTTTCACATCTTTTTTTCAGTTTCCCAGATGAAGAAAGGGTACTATCTCACTTCACATAGTGAAGACTATTTTAATCAAGTCTGCAAAAGACGAAGATACAAAGGTGATGTCACCACAGAAAAAAACTGCAAGAAATTCAGTAATAATGGTGGGGTGTACAGAGCATAGCAAATGGGTGATGCACAGTTTCTGATCCAAGATACTTGTTGCACAGTATGACTTCTTGGTTGGTGTAAGGCTAGAGGTTTCAAATCAAAGTTAAGAAGAACCTGGTCTTTTGTTTCTTATTCAGCCATGAAGTACATTGGCTTCAGTGGTAGATAACAATAAAGGGAGACATCACTATGTCTTGAAAGCAAAAAGCGCATGAGCTAAGAACAAAGAGAGACAGATTCAGTTCTAGACGTGGTCAGTGTAGGCACTGGTGCAATTAGTCCCAGCCTTGGAAGTCCTTAATGGACAGGTCACTCTGCTAGGGGTCTTGCGTCAAAGATACTGGAGGTTGGCAGAGTCAAATCAAGTAATGGGATTTAGAGTGAAGAATATATTTTCCATCACACACTGAAGAGGCTGGAATAGTTTAAACCAGACACATGTTCAAGGCAGAGCAGCATGGTGACATAACCCAGGATTTCCGTAGAAAACCATGAAGAATTGTGGTGAGGGGTAGTTAATTTATGCCTCAGTAACAGTCTCCAAGTACAGTGAGGTTCTTGAGGATAGCGCCTTGTAGCTAGGAGGGGACATTCACATTGAAGGTGTATTTTTCTCATCTGTTAGCTCTTACACTCCATTATATATCTTCTATTATAATTTGGAGTGGAGTATCACAGAATAGAAAACTGCTGCATTTTAGCAGCAAATGTTCGCTTTCAAAGAAATGTACCTCTATTTACAGAAAGCCTGGGTACAGTTTCAGACTACTTTTGTCCCTATAGCACCATATTATCTTTTATATTTCTTAAATGAATCCTCATCCTGGAGGCACGTAGGTGCTGAACTAACTAGACCTCCCAGGTACAACTGCAATGTATTAAGTCTGGATTTGAAAAATAGGAGCTAGCTATTTGGTACTCAAAGACATTTACTTCAATCCTGGGTTTTCTGGGGGGAGAAGATTTGCTGTTATTTCCTTCCCACAGCTACTCTTTGAGAAGAAAGAAACTCAGGATGGAATGAAAGGACAGCAGTGAGATGACAACATTTTTCCTATAATCCACTATAGCTGGGTAAATGCTGTTAAAAAACCACTTGTACATTCACTGGAATTTGGAAATGGATCCATATCAACTATTGTTCATTCACTGGAATTTGGAAATGTATGCATAACAACCATACTGTCTTCTAGTTGTTTTTGCTTTCTAGGGACATTTGTATGATTCAATTAATATTGTGGCTATTCACAGAGAATTTCAGAACAGTGTGCATAAGTATTGATGGAAAAGATCTTAGATTCACACACATGAATCTGTGTCCCAGAAGTTTTTGTACGCTCAATGCATTGGAAAAATAAATCAACACCATGTGACTCATCAAAGCAGTCATAACTAACAAAGCTCAAGAAGTGATTGGTGAATGTTCACAGAGAAGTGTTCCTGAGCAATTAAAAATACTTAGAGAGGAAAAAGGATCTCATTGAATTCTTTTGCATAATAAACTCAAGGAAACCTCAGTCTGCCCATGGAGACCCCAAAAGCAGAAAAAGGGCTAAACTTACTGACTAAACTATTCATTGTGAATTATTCCCTATGCTCTAATGTCTGCACGGCATGGAAGCGTGGTGCCAGCCCTGCTACACACTGTAATTTTACTCTTCTAGGAATAAAGTGGGAATACACTGCTGGGCATGTTAAAGCAGTCTGCAGAGGACATTATATATACTTTCAACATGTGACCTGCCTTGTTCAAAATGGAGAGTTATCAACCTTCAGAGAGAAAATATTAGCCCACAGCCAGTGGAATAAGATAATGTTTTTTACTTTCTTTCTTTAAAGCAATATTTGGTGCAAAAACTATATAAGACTGAAATGTAGACTTTGAGGTCAGAGATCAGCACAGAAAAACTCAGCCAGCTTGCTTTTACATTTTCAGGCTGACCATGAGTTACAGTTACTGATTCCTTTAGCAAATTCCTGCCTAATTGTTATTTTTCCTTGATTAAATTGTCCTTTATAAGGACATCTGTTCTGTTCCTTGCCAAGGTGTAAGATACAATCATATCTTAGAATTTGTGAAGTACTTTGGACAACACAGTAATAAATATATGCTGATGATGAATCCTGCAAAGATGTCATCCTCCCCCCCAGCTTAGCATATCTCACTGTCAGAATATTTTCCTAGTACTATGACTATTCTTCCCCTCTCTCCGGATGAAATATTTCCTCTACATTTCATCCCTCTTCCCAGCCCAGATCGCTCCAGCTTCTGTACCTCCTTGGGACAGCTGCATTGCTCCCTAATGCCAAGTGAGAACCACTGTTGCACCCAAAACCAACGTTATGGTGGGTAGCTGAGCACTGGGGAAAGCATTTGGAATCACTTAGGGGGCAAAGAAAATCAGTTCCTGAGCTACAGTATGAACTATCCCACTATGAATTTGGGACAGCCCAAAAGCTAATGGAAAGACATGTGTTACATGGGGATAGTCACTAGAATTCCTCTCCCAGGGAGGAGAACTTGTCCTTCCCAGATCTTCTCAGCATCAAGAAGTATATAAGACTGCTCTCTCGAGCTGTAGGCATACATGGAGCAAATCACTGTCCAAGAGGGCAGCAGTGTAGAGGTGAAAAAAATTCAAAGGGGAGAAAGTTCCCATAGCCTGGGGAAGAGAAATCATATCTAGACAGCAAGATCTAAGGAGGCATTTTAATATGTCAGAGATAGGCTTTTTAAAGATTGGAAAAGCCGTGACTTGATTTGTAGAAACTAAATCTGGAAAAGAAAGTGTGGAGCAGGTATGGTACTAATATCCTCCAGCACTGTGCAACAGAGAAATAATTCTGTACAATGATGGAGAAACAACATCTCAAAGAGGATGCATTTTTGTTATACTGAGTTTATGACCAGACACCTGGCCAGTGATGTGAGGTGGATAGCATAAGATGAAAGGACTGGACAGAAGGTAGCAACCAAAGATAAAGAGATAAATGCTGGGGAGCCATCAGCTTTGCGACAGTTGCTGAGAGTGAATTAAATCATGGAGGAGTAAAACCCAGCAGGAGATGGGGGAGCATTGACAGAAAATGGGAAGGCAGGGACAGTACTGAAGAAATGGTTGGAACATTTGTTGTTAAAAAAAAAAAAAAAACAACCCAAACCAACCAAGCATCAAGTTGTGGAAACCCATGGTGGGGAAAGGGAGAGTTGTGGGAGATGGGATGATATGCTCTCATCTTCTAAGGGCTCTGCATTCCCATGAATGCTCACAGCTTTGCATAAATTCACACGCAAAACATCAGGAGCAGATTAAGCTGAACTGGAAGGGAACCACAATGTGGGGAGGTAACAATTAAAGGCAGTTGCTGGGCAGCTAAAGCGTATGGGAGATTGATTATAAATAGACAGAGACAGGTTTGCTGGAGTGGCTAAAGCAAAAGTGATCCTGATCCTGAGGGGAGGGACAGCAGCTGCAGGCAAGCCCGGGACAGGGTGCGTAAAGCCCGGGACAGGATGGTGCTATTCCTCCTGCCCCTCTCAACACAGACACTAGCCACAGTCCAGCTGTGAATCTCTGAAATAGGAAAGGGGGCATGAAAAAGCCATAAAATACGGACCTCTGAAGGCAAAATAAGCTGTGGCTGCATACATTGTGATATCGAGAATGACATCCTGCCTCACACTCCTTAACAGCTTTACCAGTATAACCATCAGGGCTTTAGCCATTACAGGGTAAAGCTAGCATCAC